>NW_027507784.1:6207671-6402671 GCF_037356315.1 Lithobates pipiens
GAGCTCCCAGTCTCTCACTAGACTTCCAAGATCCCAGCCGCCGCTGGATCCCCTGAGCTCTTCCACAGCTACCCCGCTGTATGCTCCTCAAGCTTCACCCTCGCTACCCGCTGGGTCCCTGACTTGACGCTGCTGAAGCTTTCCTACTTCTAGAGAAAAAGGCTGCTCTGGTACTTCTTCAGACTTCATACACTGGCCTCTGATAACTGGAGAGGTTGTCCCTTGGTGGCAACTGTTTCCCCCTTTACCTCTGACCTTGATCCTCACTTGCTTCTGGTAACAAGAGTGGTTGTCCCTTATGGCCTCTTCTCCTTCTCCTCTGTCAACATTCGGTTCCCCATCCGGCTGAACCTCTGCAACTTGGTTAGGCTCCTGACCTGAAGCCCCAACCCCGTGCTGCTTCTCACAGTCCTGGATAGGCCTCAGACAGCCTAGCAGCCAGGTGCTCCTGGATAGGCCTCAGGCTCCTGGCCTTGCAACCGGGAGAAATACAAAACACGTCCGCCCAGACAGCCATCCAGATGGCACAGATCCCCGATCACCTGACTCCTCCCGAATAAATAGGCTCTCCTAGCAAGCCATGGGGCCAAGGAGACGTCTACCAATTGGCTCGGACAACCTATCCACTCCTAACCCGAATTCACTATGCCCTTGTCATTCTAATGCAATGCCACCTAGTGACAGAAGAGAGAGGTGCATCAAATTCAGGTTTAGGGCAAAAGTAAGTGGATCACCCTAACAACTAGCCAGGCTAGTCACCACCTAGCAAACTAACCTACGTGATTGGATAAGTGAAGTCAGCACAACTTCACCTCAGTAAGCTAAACGAAAATTTCCAAAGAGAAAATTCACCTCACACAGAGAAAATTATCCCAGCTTATCAAATGAGGTGAGGTTGTGCTGATTTTTTTATTCAATTATGTGCAAGCAAAAATCTCTCTTTTTAAAATTTTCCTTACGAGTGATTGGTTCATTCCAAGCAAAGCAATGCCCCTCCCTCCCCTTCCTTCTCAGCTAGTTTTGGTCCATTTTAGCTTCTCCTCGCTTGTTATTATTATGTTTTTTTAACCGGTTCCCGACCAGCGCACGACGATGTACGTCGACAGAATGGCACGGGCAGGCATATTGGCGTACAGGTACGTCCAATATTCAATGCCGCCCTGCCATCGGGAGCGCGCCGCCGGCGGCGCGCTCCCGCGCTGGTCGGAACCCCCGTGAGTCCGGTCGCGGGACCCGCGGACTCAATCGCTGCGGGCATCCCCGCGATCGTCTCACGGAGCGGCCGAATGGAGGAAATGCTGTGTAAACAGCATTTCTCCATTCTGCCTAGCAACTAGAGATGCTGATCTCTGCTCCATGTGATTGGAGCAGAGATCAATGTTCACTAAATGAAAGCCCAACCCCCCCACAGTTAGTAACACACCCCTAGGAACACTTAACCCCTACACTGCCACCCACTGGTTAACCCCTTCACTGCCAGTGTCATTTACACAGGAATCACTGCATTTATATAGCACTGATTACTGTATAAATGACAATGGTCCCAAAAATGTGACAAAAATGTCCGATGTGTCCGCCACAATGTCGCAGTCACAATAAAAATCGCTGATCGCCGCCATTACTAGTAAAAAAAAAAATAATAAAAAATTATTAATAAAAATGCTATAAAACTATCCCTATTTTGTAAACGCTATAACTTTTGCGCAAACCAATCAATAATCGCTTATTGCGATTTTTTTTACCAAAAATATGTAGAAGAATACGTATCGGCCTAAACTGAGGGAAAAAAATGTTTTTTTATATATTTTTGGGGGATATTTATTATAACAAAAAGTAAAAAATAATGCGTTTTTTTCAAAATTGTCGCTCTATTTTTGTTTATAGCGCAAAAAATAAAAACCACAGAGGTGATCAAATACAACCAAAAGAAAGCTCTATTTGTAGGAAAAAAAGGACGTCAATTTTGTTTGGGAGCCACGTCGCACGACCGCGCAATTGTCAGTTAAAGTGACGCAGTGCCAAATTTCGCAAAAAGTGGTCTGGTCTTTGACCAGCAAAATGGTCCGGGGCTGAAAGTGGTTAATAGACAACCAATATCGGACTAGTTGGACGTTTTGCTTTAGATCATCTTATTTCACTCCGATCTACTCCATGACATCATTGGCTGGATTGTGGGATTATTCTTTGATCCTCCGGCTAAAATTGATGCAAATTTTGAAATGTTCTCTGACTGTCAGCTCCATTTGCATTTTACGTTGGAGATATTTTAGGCTTTGCAGTATAATCCACACACGAGACTGATAAAAATAAGAAAAACTGCGCCCAACGATAAGTCCACAAAGGTCTGCCCCAAACCAAAGGATGATGGGTTAGAACAGCAATGGAGTATTAAACGTAATTAAACAGTTCAACAAAAACCCATTGATCAATCATGGGTCCAGTAGTATGGTTGAGTAAACTCCACCGTGATCCACAAATAAATGTGACCCACCACCGAACGGAAAGCCGCTTACCAAAGGGCAAGCACAAAACAGCGTTTGGCTATAACCCAGCCACGGCCTTTATCATCCAACAGACTCGGGGGAAACTTCTCAGGGTGTTCCAGATGCTAGGCTTATTTCATATATCATGCAGTCCAAAAGATCGTGAGGCATATAAAAAGAATGGGGACCATAGCATAATACCGTAACGTAAAGTGATTTATTTATAAAAAGTGGGACTTACAAACATCGTAAGTTTTAAAAGCAGGGAACAAAGATGCCGGCCGGCCTAATAGGAGCCCTTCCGCCTTCGGAACGACGCAGGCAACGTCACTGTACGCCCTCCCAGGCGCGTTTCGTCATACACAGACGTTTTCAATGGGGACTGATGTAGGATCATAGGAAGGACTTGTGGTGCAGATTTATTGCTGGAATGATGAGCTGATATCAGAGTTTGGCGCTTAATAACCACTTCCACTCTAAAGCCCTTGTACACACGATCGGAGAATCCGTCGGAATGTGTCCTATCGGACCGTGTTGTCGGATAATCCGACTGTGTGTGGTCTGCATCGGACTGATTCCCTCGCAAATCTCCGTCGGACCCAAATTTCCAACTTGTTGGAAATATTTTCCCGACCAACTGGTTCGATCGGACATACTCCGATCATGTGTAGAGAATTTTGATCGGACCAAGTGCCACGCATGCTCAGATCAAATTCCTACACCAAAGCTATTGGCTACTAGCCTGAATGTAGTCCCATCGTAATGAAATTACGTCATCTCGTTCTGAAAGATCGGATTTTTCGACAACTTAGTCCGACCGTGTGTATGCAACAGTTTCGGACACAATCCGTCGGAGAAAATCCGACGGATTTGGTTGGCAGAATGTCCGACCCATGTGTACAAGGGCTAAACACCTTCACACCCCTCTGGGCCAGGGCAAATTTTACATCTCTGCTATGGACCTATTTATTTTCTAATAATATTATCATTAACTAGGATTAAAAAAAAAAATAATAATAATATACATACTGTTTTTTTAAGGACAGAGGGGAAAAAAGTATTTGATCCCCTGCTGATTTTGTACATTTGCCGGTCTCTAATTTTAATGACCGGTATATTATAACAGTGAGAGACAGAATAACAGCAAAAATATCCAGAAAAAGCGCATTTCAAAAAAGTTATACACCGATTTGCATTTTAACGGAGTGAAATACGTATTTGATCCCCCATCAGTCAGCAAGATTTATGGCTCCCAGGTTTCTTCTATACAGGTAACGAGCTGAGATTAGGAGCACTCTCTTAAAGGGAGTGCTCCTAATCTCAGCTTGTTACCTGTAGAAAAGACACCTGTCCACAGAAGCAACCAATCTCTCCTCCATGGCCAAGACCAAAAAGCTGTCCAAGGATGTCGGGGGAAAAAATTGTAGACCTACACGAGGCTGGAATGGTCTACAAGACCATCACCAAGCAGCTTGGTGAGAGGGTGACAACAGTTGGTGCTATTATTCGCAAATGGAAGAAACACAAAATAACGGTCGGTCTCCCTCGATCTGGGGCTCCATGCAAGTTCTCAGCTTGTGAAGTTTCAATGATGATGAGAACGGTGAGGAATCAGCCCAGAACTACACAGGAGACTCTTGTCGATGATCTGAAGGCAGTTGGGACCATAGTTACGTTGAATAAAGACACCAGTCCATCCAGTTCAACCTGGGTGAGTGTCTACAGTTGTCCCTATTCCTGTACATTGCACACTCACATCGGTCCCTACGCTCAAGGGGCCACAATCCAAGGTCCCCATTCATATACTAGGGTCAGTTGTGGACAGAAGCCAATTAACCTTCTTGCATGTCTATGGAGTGTGGGAGGAAACCCACACAGGCACAGGGAGAACATACAAACTCCAGGCAGGTAGTGTTGTGGTTGGGATTTGAACCAGCGACCCTTTTTACTGCAAGGCGAGAGCGCTAACCACTACACCACTGTGCCGCCCACTGTGTCACCAAGAAAACAATTGGTTACACACTACACCGTGAAGGAAGGAACTCCTGCAATGCCCGCAGGGTCCCCCTGCTCAGGAAATCACATGTACAGGCCCATCTGAAGTTTGCTGAATCGGAATGATTCAGAGGAGAACTGGGTGAAAATGTTGTGGTCAGATAAGACCAAAATCGAGCTCTTTGGCATCAACCCAACTCGCCATGTTTGGAGGAGGAAGAATGCTGCCTATGACCTCAAGAACACCATCCCCCCCATTGTCATACATGGAGGGGGAAACATTATGCTTTTGGTTTTTTTTTCTGCAAAGGGGACAGGAAAACTTCACCACATCAAAGGAAAGATGGACAGGGCCATGGACCATCAAATCTTGGGTGAGAACCTCCTTCCCTCAGCCAGGGCATTGAAAATGGGTAATAGATGGGTCTTCCAGCATGAAAATTACCCGAAACACACGGCCCAGACAACAAAGGAGTGGCTCAAGAAGAAGCACGTTAATGTCTTGGAGTGGCCTAGCCAGTGTCCAGACCTTAATCCTATAGAAAATATGTGGAAGGAGCTGAAGGTTCGCATTACCAAATGTCCACTTCTAAAACCTTAATAACTTGGAGAGGATCTGTGGAGTGGAACAAAATCCCTCCTGAGATTTGTACAAACCTGGTGGCCAACTACAAGAAACGTCTGACCGCTGTGATTGCCAACAAAAGGTTTTGCCACCAAGTACCAAGTCATGTTTGGCGAAGGGGTCAAATACTTATTTCACTCATTAAAATGCAAATAAATGTATAACTTTTTTGAAATGCCTTTTTTCGGATATTTTTGTTGTTAATCTGTCTCTCACTGTTATAATAACCCGACCATTAAAATGATAGATTGCTCATTTCTTTGTCAGTGGACGAACATACAAAATCAGCAGCTGATTAAATACTTTTCCCTCACTGTATATACTCTATATTACCGAAAGTATTGGGACACGTGCCTTTACATGAACTTTAATGGCATCCCATCCTTAGTCCGTAGGGTTCAATATGGAGTTGGCTCACCCTTTGCAGCTACAACAGCTTCACCTCTTCTGGGAAGGCCGTACACAAGGTTTAGGAGGGTGTCTTTGGGAATTTTTGACCAGGTGTTCTATGGGGGTTGAGGTGCAGGCCATTCAAGTTCCTCCACCTCAATCTCGCTCATCCATGTCTTTATGGACCTTGCTTTGGGCACTATTCCAAATCATTTGGTGGAGGGGGGGTTATGGTGTGGGGTAGAGGGGGGATTATGGTGTGGGGGGTTGTTTTTAAGGGGTTGGGATTGGTCCCTTAGTTCCAGTGAAGAGAAATCTTAAGGCGTCAGCATACCAAGACATGTTGGACAATTTCATGCTCCCAACTTTGTGGGAAAAGTTTGGGGACGGCCCCTTCCTGGTCCAAAATGACTGCCCACCAGTGTACAAAGCAAGGTCCATAAAGAGTCCAGACCTCAACAGGATGGAAGACCTTTGGGATGAACTAGAGCCAGGTCTTCTCATCCAACATCAGTGCCTGACCTCACAAATGCTCTTCTGGAAGAATGGCCAAACATTCCCATAGACACATCTCCTAAACCTTGTGGACGGCTTTCCCAGAAGAGGTGAAACTGTTATAGCTGCAAAGGGTGGGCCAAGTCAATATTGAACCCTCCGGACTAAGACTGGGATGCCATTATAGGTCATATGTGTGTGTAAAGGCAGGTGTCCCAATACTTTTGGAAATATAGTGTGTGTGTGTGTGTGTGTGTGTATATATATATATATATATATATATATATATATATATATATATATATATATACACACACACACAGAGTGGGCTCTGTCTGTGTCCACTCTGCAGAAACTGAGCAGACATGGATGTGTCGCCCACCCACTATGCTCTGATCATCAGGGAATCTGTGAGCTGATCCCCTGCTGATCGAAGTGGATCCACCCCAATGCGAAAGGGACCTAAAGGGGAAGAGAATTTGTACTTTTAAAGATTTAAAGATGTGATCACATCTCCTGGCCATGCAATCATCAGCCTAGACCAGGGGTCTCAAACTGATGGCCCTCCAGCTGCCACGGAACTACCCATAACTACAAGTCCCATCATGCCTCTTGCCTGTGGGAGTCATGCTTGTAACTGTCAGCCTTGCAATGCCTCATGGGACTTGTAGTTTCGCAAAACAACTGGAGGGCCACCAGTTTGAAACCCCCTGACCTAGACTATAGTAGATGGTGCATGGCAGCACTCCTCCCGAAGGGCAAAAAGTTCAAAAATTCACAAATCCTCCAGATGGTCCCAACGCCAGCAATACTTCATTGCAACATACTGGAGTACAAGAAAAACAACTGAACTGACTTGTTCCGGCCAATCCTGGCCTTGGTCATAGTGCATTGGCTTGGTCTAAGGCCAGGATTGGCCGAGTACACCTCTGGATATCTGTCTTTTTGTTATAAAAATATAGAAGGCTTTGGATTTAGCTGGGCACATTGGCCACGTTGGCATGCACAGTGCACCCCCCCCCCCCCCCAAAAATGTACTAGAAGGCTTTAAGTTTTTTGAAATACGGCTCTAAAATGTGTTTGTCTTCATATTTTCTCATTGATTTGAATAGGAACCAAACTCTAATGACCAGAAATGACCAGAAATGACCAGAAATGACCACCTCGTCTGTCCCATGACCCTACAGCACTGCGGTTTTCAATTTGGATTACTCTGAAATGTCTAAAAGTATCTTCGACTTAACTGCAAATGGAGCTTCCACACGGAGAACATTTTACTATTTGCATTCGACTTAACCGGAGGCTCAAAGAATAATCCCGCAATCCACCCACTGATGTCATGGAGTAGATCAGCATGGACAACCTTCTGTACAAATTCTTCCACACCTATCCAGTCTCGTCTACCTGACAATGCCTTAGAATTAGAAGAAGTCACCATGTCTGGTCTATAGATAAATGACTGAAGACTTTTCTTCAAGAGGAAATCTTAAAAACAGACAGAAAACAAAAGGATGCAAGGGTCTAATGCAACCTTTCTCAACCTTTTCAACACAGAGGAACCCTGGAAATAACTTTCTGGTCTAGGAGAACCTCTGCTAAAAATTACTATACCACCTCATGATACATTAGTGTGATGGTCAGTGGGAAGAACACTCCTTACACTTGTGACCATTAGGAATAATTACCCCCTTACCGATAGCTAAAAAGATCATTGGTGTGAGTGGTAATGTATCTGAGAGGTAGAAATTTCTCATTGCTCCAGGAACCCCTAGCAACCTCTGGAGGAACCCTTGGGTTCCATGGAACCCTGGTTGAGAAACGTATCTGAGAGGCAGAAATTGCTCATTGCTCCAGGAACCCCTAGCAACCTCTGGAGGAACCCTTGGGTTCCATGGAACCCTGGTTGAGAAACATATCTGAGAGGCAGAAATTTCTCATTGCTCCAGGAACCCCTAGCGACCTCTGGAGGAACCCTTGTTGAGAAACGTATCTGAGAGGCAGAAATTTCTCATTGCTCCAGGAACCCCTAGCGACCTCTGGAGGAACCCTTGTTGAGAAACGTATCTGAGAGGCAGAAATTTCTCATTGCTCCAGGAACCCCTAGCGACCTCCGGAGGAACCCTTGTTGAGAAACGTATCTGAGAGGCAGAAATTTCTCATTGCTCCAGGAACCCCTAGCGACCTCTGGAGGAACCCTGGTTGAGAAACGTATCTGAGAGGCAGAAATTTCTCATTACTCCAGGAAACCCCTAGCGACCTCTGGAGGAACCCTTGTTGAGAAACGTATCTGAGAGGCAGAAATTTCTCATTGCTCCAGGAACCCCTAGCGACCTCTGGAGGAACCCTTGGGTTCCTTGGAACCCTGGTTGAAAAACGTATCTGAGAGGCAGAAATTGCTCATTGCTCCAGGAACCCCTAGTGACCTCTGGAGGAACCCTGGTTGAGAAACGTATCTGAGAGGCAGAAATTGCTCATTGCTCCAGGAACCCCTAGCAACCTCTGGGGGAACCCTGGTTGAGAAACGTATCTGAGAGGCAGAAATTTCTCATTGCTCCAGGAACCCCTAGCAACCTCTGGAGGAACCCTTGGGTTCCATGGAACCCTGGTTGAGAAACGTATCTGAGAGGCAGAAATTGCTCATTGCTCCAGGAACCCCTAGCAACCTCTGGAGGAACCCTTGGGTTCCATGGAACCCTGGTTGAGAAACGTATCTGAGAGGCAGAAATTGCTCATTGCTCCAGGAACCCCTAGCAACCTCTGGAGGAACCCTTGGGTTCCATGGAACCCTGGTTGAGAAACATATCTGAGAGGCAGAAATTTCTCATTGCTCCAGGAACCCCTAGCGACCTCTGGAGGAACCCTTGTTGAGAAACGTATCTGAGAGGCAGAAATTTCTCATTGCTCCAGGAACCCCTAGCGACCTCTGGAGGAACCCTTGTTGAGAAACGTATCTGAGAGGCAGAAATTTCTCATTGCTCCAGGAACCCCTAGCGACCTCCGGAGGAACCCTTGTTGAGAAACGTATCTGAGAGGCAGAAATTTCTCATTGCTCCAGGAACCCCTAGCGACCTCTGGAGGAACCCTGGTTGAGAAACGTATCTGAGAGGCAGAAATTTCTCATTACTCCAGGAAACCCCTAGCGACCTCTGGAGGAACCCTTGTTGAGAAACGTATCTGAGAGGCAGAAATTTCTCATTGCTCCAGGAACCCCTAGCGACCTCTGGAGGAACCCTTGGGTTCCTTGGAACCCTGGTTGAAAAACGTATCTGAGAGGCAGAAATTGCTCATTGCTCCAGGAACCCCTAGTGACCTCTGGAGGAACCCTGGTTGAGAAACGTATCTGAGAGGCAGAAATTGCTCATTGCTCCAGGAACCCCTAGCAACCTCTGGGGGAACCCTGGTTGAGAAACGTATCTGAGAGGCAGAAATTTCTCATTGCTCCAGGAACCCCTAGCAACCTCTGGAGGAACCCTGGTTGAAAAACGTATCTGAGAGGCAGAAATTGCTCATTGCTCCAGGAACCCCTAACAACCCCTGGAGGAACCCTGGTTGAGAAACGTATCTGAGAGGCAGAAATTTCTCATTGCTCCAGGAACCCCTAGCAACCTCTGGAGGAACCCTTGGGTTCCATTGAACTCTTGTTGAGAAACCCTGGGCCAGTGTGTTACCAGATATAACTTAATTAAAGGAGACCAAATTATAAGTACCTACTCATGAATGGCCAAAGGCTAAGCCAGTATAGACCAGACTCAAGTGGTAAGATAACCCTCACAGAGATAAGTCACATCCCATTCCTGGTACCACCAAGACTCACCAGCTTTACGCGTTTCAAGAGACGCACCTTCTTCTCCAGAGCTTGCTGATATGGATTTTGGATACGTGTGATCCCTCCACTACTGTACCTCATCCCAGGGACAGGACAAAGTGCTCATCTCCCTCTCCTACTGCATCTCCCAGAGCCCTGGTAAGTAAATAGCATTATGCATCTCACAGCAGAGATAATTATGATGGTAGAGAACACAGTGAGGAGGAGTTCAATAAAGCTGTTGTGACACTTTCCTGGTGCTAATCCCTCTTGTTAACCACTTCCATACCGGGCCAATTCAACTCCTACTTGTAAAAATCAAAATTTTTTTGGTCCAAAATTACTCAGAATCCTCAAACATTATATATATACATATATATATATATATATATACATATATATATATATATATATATATATATATATATATATATATATATATATATATATATATATTTTTTTTTAGCAGAGACCCTAGGGAATAAAATTGCGGCTGTTGCAACTTTTTTACGTCACTTGGTATTTGCGTAGCAATTTTTCAAATGCTTTTCTTGGAAAGTTGGAAAAAAAAAAACACTAGCCCAATCTTTTTATATAATGTGACAGAGGATGTTACGCTGAGTAAATAGATACCTAGCATGTCACGCTTTAAAATTGCGCACACTTGTGGAATGGCGCCAACTTCGGTACTTAAAAATCTCCATAGGTGGCGCTTTAAATGTTTTTACAGGTTACCAGTTTAGAGTTACGGAGGGAGGTCTTGGGATAGAATTGTTGTTCTCACGCTAACATTCGTGTCGATATCTCACATGTGTGGATTGAACATCGTTCACATATGTGGGCGCAACATACGAATGCGTTCGCTTCTTTGTGGGAGCACGCGAAGGCAGGGGCACTTTAAATTAATTTTTATTTTTTTATCGTTTATTTTAGCTTTTTTTTTTTTTATTTTTTTTTTACACTTCTCCTTTAATTTTTTTTAATCACTTTTATTCCTATTACAAAAAATCGAAATATCCCTTGTAATAGGAATAGGGCATGACAGGTCCTCTTTATGGAGAGATCTGGGGTCAATAAGACCCCACATCTCTTCTCCAGGCTGGAAAGCATGAGTTAAAAAAAAAAAGAAAAAAGAAATGAAAAAAAAAAAGAAAAGAAATGAAAAAAAAAATGAAAAAAAGAAATGAGTTAAAAAAAAAAAAAAAGAAATGAAAAAAGAGAAAAGAAATAAAGAAATGAAAAAAAAAGAAAAGAAATTAAAAAAAAAAAGAAAAAAGAAATGAGTTAAAAAAAAAGAAAAAAAGAAATGAAGAAAAAAAAAATAAAAGAAAAAAGAAATGAAAAAAAAAAAGAAATGAAAAAAAGAAAAGAAATGAAAAAAATAAAAGAAAAAAAAATGAGATAAAAAAAAAGAAAAAAAAAAAAAAAAGAGAAAAGAAATGAAAAAAAAAAGAAATGAAAAAAAAAGAAAAGAAATGAAAAAAAAGAAAAAAGAAATGAGTTAAAAAAAAGAAAAAAGAAATGAAAAAAAAAGAAAAGAAAAAAGAAATAAAAAAAAAAAAGAAATGAAAAAAAAAAAAAAAAAAAAAGGAAAAGAAATGAATAAAAGAAAAGAAAAAAGAAATGAGATAAAAAAAAGAAAAAAGAAATGAAAAAAAGAAAAGAAATGAAAAAAAAAGAAAAAAGAAATGAGTTAAAAAAAAAAGAAAAAAGAAATGAAAAAAAAAAAAAGAAAAAAGAAATGAAAAAAAGAAAAGAAATGAAAAAAAAAGAAAAAAGAAATGAAAAAAAGAAAATAAATGAAAAAAAAAGAAAAGAAATGAAAAAAAAAGAAAAAAGAAATGATTTAAAAAAAAAAGAAAAAAGAAATGAAAAAAAAAGAAAAGAAAAAAGAAATGAAAAAAAAAAGGAAATGAAAAAAAAGAAAAAAAAAGGAAAAGAAATGAAAAAAATAAAAGAAAAAAGAAATGAGATAAAAAAATAAAGAAAAAAGAAATGAAAAAAAGAAAAGAAATGAAAAAAAAAAGAAAAAGAAAAAAGAAATTAGTTAAAAAAATAAGAAAAAATAAATTATCTCGGTTCTCCAGCCGTGTACACAACAGTATTTACAACTGCCAGGCCGGATGTCATAATGTCGCGCCCCGGGGCCTCCAAGAGTCATAAAGACTGCCAGGGACCATCTGGTCCTCGGTATTCTCTATGGTGAACTTCCGCCGCCGCCCGATTCATTCACTGGCATCGCCGATCGCATGCATGAGCCGGAAGAAGCACCAATCCCACCAATCAGATATCTCCACTCAAAGCCATGGACGTCATATGACGCACCGCGGGAGGGAAGTGGTTAACGTATTGCTTCAAATTCATGAAGCATCTGCTACACTTTTGGTTCTGTCAAAGATTCGAGCACCAAATTCAGGGAGTTCTAAAATGTGTCACTTTTACGTTGTGTCGCATTTAATGCGCCAAGTGTAAAAATGGAGGCTAATTACGGCCAACTCTCTTTTGGCACGCAGAGAGAAAAGCCGACACATACAGATTGTCTTGAGGGCATTCTAAAGGGGGCGCAGCATGAGCCAAATTCAAGTACAAGTTCTAGACCACAGGGGTCCTCAAACTACGGCCCTCCAGTTTACAGGAACTACAATTCCCATCATGCCTGGTCATGTCCGTGAGTTTTACAATGCCTCATGGGACGTGGAGTTCCACAACAGCTGGAGGGCCGTAGTTTGAAGATCCCGGTTCTAGACTACGAGGTCCTAGCTGAAGACAGAGCGAGCAATAGCATGTCAATGTCAAGCAAAGCCCGCGGAATATTGGCATGCATTAACCACTTGAGGACCAGCCGCCGCAGTTATACTGCTGCAGGTTGGCTCCCCTGGGCAAATCGCCGTAGCTGTACGTCGGCCGCTTGAAGACCACTAGGGAGCACGCACGATCGCTCCTGAGAGAGACAGAACGGAGATCTGTCAATGTAAAAAGACGGATCTCCGTTCTGTCAGGAGAGAGAAGAGACAGATCTCCTGTTCATACTGATTATGAACAGCGATCGGTCTCCTCCTCCAGGCAGTCCCATCCCCCATAGTTAGAATCACTCCCTAGGACACACACTTAACCTCTTGATCGCCCCCCCACCCCTAGTGTTAACCCATTATCTGCCATTGACATTTATACAGTAATCAGCGGCTATTTATAGCTCTGATCGCTGTATAAATGTCGATGGTCCTAAAAAAAGTGTCAAAAGCGTCCAATGTATCCGCCGCAATGGCGCAGCTCTGCTAAAAATTGCAGATCGCCGCCATTACTAGTAAAAAAAATAAAAAAAAAAAAAATTATGATACAAAATGCCATAAATACAGTATATTCGCAGTCCCACTAAAAATCACAGATCGCCGCCATTACTAGTAAAAAAATATATATATATATAATAAAAATGTCATAATTCTCTAATATTCCCTATTTTTTAAACGCTATAACTTTTGCGCAAACCAATCAATATACATTTATTGTGTTTTTTTATTTATTTTTTTTAGAAAAAATATATAAAATATGTATCGGCCTAAACTGAGGAAGAAATTCATTTTTTTTATATTTAATGTTGCTTTTTTTTTTCAAAATGTTGTTTTTTTTTTTTTTTTGTTTATAGCGCAAAAATTAAAAAACACAGAGGAGATCAAATACCACTAAAAGAAATCTCTATT
Organism: Lithobates pipiens; assembly: GCF_037356315.1. Lineage (NCBI taxonomy): Eukaryota > Metazoa > Chordata > Amphibia > Anura > Ranidae > Lithobates > Lithobates pipiens. The sequence goes on from NW_027507784.1 coordinate 6,221,163, forward strand.
TGTGAGAAAAAAAAAGGACGTCATTTTTGTTTGGTTACAACGTCGCACGACCGCGCAATTGTCAGTTAAAGCGACGCCGTGCCGTCTTTATAGTCATTAAGGGGTAAAATCTTCCGGGGCTGAAGCAGTTAAAAGGGAAATTAACTCCAGAAATAAAACTAGACGTGTGCATGAGAAAAAAAGATTTGTTAATCTAGTTATTTTGTCTTGGTAAATTCGGTTGATTCGTTCAATTCGGATTCAGAATTCGTATTCGGATTTTGCTTCCTCTCCCCTATCACCAGTGTCACCTATCAGTGCCACCTCTCTGTGCTGCCTACCAGTGCTCATCAGTGCCGCCTCATCAGTGCAGCCTATCATTGCCCATCAGTGTCACCTATCAGTGCTCATCAGTGCCCATCAGTCCCACCTCCCAGTACCCATCAGTGCCACCTCTATGTGCTGCTTACCAGTGCCCATCAGTGCTGCCTCATCAGTTCAGCCTATCATTGCCCATCAGTGCCACCTATCAGTGCCCATCACTGCCACCCCTCAGTACCCATCAGTGACACCTAGCAGTGCTCATCAGTGCCCATCAGTGCCACCTCCCATCAGTGCCACCTCTCTGAGCTGACTATCAGTGCCCATCAGTGCCACCTATCAGTACCCATCAGTGCCACCTTATCAGTGCAGCCTATCATTGCCCATAAGCGCCACCTATCAGTGCTCATCAGTGCCCATCAGTGCCATCTCCCAGTACCCATCAGTGCCACCTACCCTGTTTCCACGAAAATAAGACCTAGCGTGATTGTCGGTGATGGCTGTAATATAAGCCCTACTCCCCAAATAAGCCCTACCCCGTTTCCCTGAAAATAAGTCCTTGTAGGTATTATTTTCAGGGTAGGGCTAATTTTTGGGGAAACAGGGTAGGGCTTATTTGGGGGGTAGGGCTTATATTGCAGCCATCACCGACAATCATGCTAGGTCTTATTTTTGGGGAAACAGGGTAGCAGTGCCCATCAGAGCTGCCTCATCAGTGCTTTTCAGTGCAGCCTATCATTGCCCATCAGTGCCTCCCATCAGTTCCCATCAGCACAACTCCCAACATTTTGAGATAGCAAATGTATGTAGGCATAGGACACGCCTCCTGCCACATCCCCTTAAAGGAGAAATAACCCACAGGAAAAGTTAATGACATGCACAAGGGCTTTTTTTTTTACCACCACTATTCCTTTATATTGCCCTTTAACATGTACAAATGTAGCAATTTAGAAATAATATGAAAGGTTTAGCGCTGAAAAACACTTTTTGAAAGATAAACAGTGCATTTTATATACAACTATAGAGATCAGACCAAAATGAGGGACAAATGAGGAGGAATGAGGGACAGTGCTCCAAATCAGGGACAGTTGGGAGGTGTGCATCATCGCCATCTATCAGTGCCCATCAGTGTCACCTATCAGTGCCACCTATCAGTGCCCATCAGTGTCACCTATCAGTGCCACCTATTACTGCCCATCAGTGTCACCTATCAGTGCCACCTATTACTGCCCATCAGTGTCACCTATCAGTGCCACCTGTCAGTGCCCATCAGTGTCACCTATCAGTGCCACCTTTCAGTGCCCATCAGAGCCACCTATCAGTGTTCATCAGTGCCACCTATCAGTGCTTATCAGTGCCCATCAGTCCCACCTATCAGTGCCCATCAGTCCCACCTATCAGTGCCCATCAGTGCCACCTATTAGTGCTCATCAGTGCTCATCAGTCCCACTTCATCAGTGCCCATCAGTGCCACCCATCAGTGCCCATCAGTCCCACCTATCAGTGCCCATCAGTGCCACCTATCAGTGCTCATCAGTGCCCATCAGTCCCACCTATCAGTGCCCATTAGTGCCACCTATCAGTGCTCATCAGTGCCCATCAGTCCCACCTCATCAGTGCCACCCATCAGTGCCCATCAGTGTCCATCAGTCCCACCTATCAGTGCTCATCAGTGCCCATCAGTCCCACTTCATCAGTGCCCATTAGTGCCACCCATCAGTGCCCATCAGTCCCACCTATCAGTGCCCATTAGTGCTCATCAGTGCCCATCAGTGCCACCTATCAGTTCTCATCAGTGCCACCTATCAGTGCTCATCAGTGCCCATCAGTCCCACCTCATCAGCACCCATCAGTGAAGGAGAAAACGTACCTGTTTGTAAAATATGAACAAAATATAAACAAAAAAACTCAAAATTTTCGGTATTTTTTTGTTTGTTTAGTAAAAAATAAAAACCCTGCAGAGGTGATCAAATACCACCAAAAGAAAGCTCTATTTGTGTAACAAAAATGATGTCACATGTATTACATGACTGCGCGCTTGTCATTCAAAGTGTGAGAGCGATGAAAGCTGATAATTGCCCTGGGCAGGAGGGGGGTGAAAGTTCCCGGTACACAATGGGTTAGGGTCACGTTAATGTGCCGACCTCTCTTCATTAATAAAATGTTGAAATGGTTTTACACTTTATAACTTATTTGTTTCCTGTGGTGTGATCTGGACACGCGCTGAGTGGAGTTGCTGGCTGCGGCGGACTTCCTTCGGTCTCTGCCGGCGTGCCGGGTGGTCACCACCAATCCTCCCGAGGCATTTACATCGCGTGTGACCGGACATCGGAAGCTCGGAGGTCCATTCCTCTGGTAAGAGGCTTTCATGTTATACATTGGGGGCGGAGTCACCAGGGATTTCCAAGAAGCTTTCATATCAGCGGATCAAAATTATATTGGATATGTAGAGTATCGGGGGGGGGGGGGGAGTGCTCTTTATTACATTTATTTTCTCACTGTTATTATTTTTTTTATTATTTTTTGCCTCCAGCACAGTTTTTTCTATTAGGAAAAAAAAAGCTTGATTCTTTTACATTTTAAAATGTTCTTAATATTGGAAGCCAAAAACGCACAATAGAAACACAAACAATCAACACCATCACTGAGCACAAGTAACTAGATCATTGTGTTTATTCAATTTATATAGTAGTATATAGTTTATATAGTATATAGTTTATATAGTATATATTACAGTTTATATAGTGTATAGATTATATAGTATATAGTATAGTTAAATAGTATATAGTTGATATAGTATATAGTTTATATAGTACAATTTTTATACTATATCGTTTATATAGTATATAGTACAGTTTATATAGTATAGTTTATATAGTGTATAGTTTATATAGTATATAGTTTATATAGTATATATTACAGTTTATATAGTATATAGTTTATATAGTATATAGTTTATATAGTATATAGTTTATATAGTATATAGTACAGTTTATATAGTATATAGTACAGAATAGTATATAGTATAGTTAAATAGTATATAGTTGATATAGTATATAGTTTATATAGTACAATTTTTATAGTATATAGTTTATATAGTATATATTACAGTTTATATAGTATATAGTTTATATAGTATATAGTACAGTTTATATAGTATATAGTTTATATAGTATAGAGTACAGTTTATATAGTGTATAGTTTATATAGTATATAGTACAGTTTATATAGTATATAGTTTATATAGTATATATTACAGTTTATATAGTATATAGTTTATATAGTATATAGTACAGTTTATATAGTGTATAGTTTATATAGTATATAGTACAGTTTATATAGTATATATTACAGTTTATATAGTATATAGTTTATATAGTATATAGTACAGTTTATATAGTATATAGTTTAACCACTTCAGATCCGCGCTATTGCCAAATGACGGCATTAGCGCGGACCTACATTTCCGGGACTACGTCTATTGACGTCGTCCCGGTTACGAGCGGCCTGCGCGCCCCCTGAGGGGCGCGCGCGGTGCGCTCTGTGATCGGCGAGTCCGTGAGACTCGCCTGATCACCGATCCGTGTAAGGGGTCGATCCCGACCCCTTATCACGTGATCAGCTGTCAGCCAATGACAGCTGATCATGTGATAAAACGGAGCCGGTAATCGGCTAGTATTCCTCCTCGCGCTGACAGCGCGAGGAGAAAAAAAAAAGCCGATCGCCGGCGGCCGTGTTCGGGACATCAGTCCCGATCACGGCCAGCAATTCAAGCGGACACCTGCCCCCTGCCAGTGCCCACCTTCCACCCGCAGTGCCATCCTGAAATAAAGTAAGTGCCCCCCTGTCAGTGCCACCCAGCAGTGCCCATAGTGCCCACAGTGCCACCCAGCAGTGCCCACAGTGCCACCCAGCAGTGCCCATAGTGCCCACAGTGCCACCCAGCAGTGCCCATAGTGCCCACAGTGCCACCCAGCAGTGCCCACAGTGCCACCCACAGTGCCACCCAGCAGTGCCACCCACAGTGCCACCCAAAATCTGCCTCAAAGGTGCTGCACCCCAGTGCCGCCCATCAGTGCCCAGCAGTGCCGCCCATCAGTGCCCAGCAGTGCCGCCCATCAGTGCCCAGCAGTGCCACCTATCAGTGCCACCTATCAGTGCCCATCAGTCCCATCTATCTGTGGTACCTATCAGTGCCCATCCGTGCCACCCATCCGTGCCACTTATCCGTGCCACCCATCCGTGCCATCTTATCTGTGCCCATCTTTGCCCATCAGTGCCGCCTTATCTGTGCCCATCGGTGCCGCCTTATCTGTGCCTATTAGTGCCGCCTTAACTATGCCTATCAGTGCCCACCAGTGCAGCCTATCAGTGCCCACCAATGCAGCCCATCAGTGCCCACCAATGCAGCCCATCAGTGCCCACCAATGCAGCCTATCAGTGCCGCCTAATCAGCGCACTTCAATGAAGGAGAAAAATTACCCGTTTGCAAAATTTTATAACAAACTATTAAAACATGATTTTTTTTTTTTTTTTTTGCATCTTTTTTTGTTTGTTTAGCAAAAAATAAAACTCCGAGCTGTAACTAAATACCACCAAAAGAAAGCTCTATTTGTGGGAAAAAATGATAAAAATTTTATTTGGGTACAGTGTTGTATGACCGCGTAATTGTCATTCAAAGTACATCAGCGCTGAAAGCTGAAAATTGGTCTGGGACTGAGGGGGGTTTAAGTGCCCAGTAAGCAAGTGGTTAAATAGTATATAGTATAGTTTATATAGTACAATTTATATAGTTTGTATATCTAATTTCCACATAAAAAAACAACAACAATATAAATAAGAATTGAAAATCTGATTTCACACATAAAAAAAAAAATACATATATATGTAAAAAACAAAACAAATAAAAGCTATTTTCTGATTTCTGGAATGATTGATGAATAAAATATTTCCACAATAAGTGCTAATAATAAAGTAGGAATTTCAAAAAGAAGGGTACGACGCCCCTCAGTTTATCATATATATATATTTGTCATGGATTCTTCTGGTGCCCCAAAAGACAAACCAGGTATAAAAATATCAAAAAATATATTAGATTATCCAATGAAATATATAGAGAGCTCATCCAGCGAAGAATCATCATTTCCATAAACTCCCCTCTAACGTGGCGGGACTGCCAGGCCTGGTAGAGGAGATCCCACATATAAGATTACAGACTCAGGAAGATCAACAAATCTGCAGGCCCTTAACATGAGCCGCTTCTCCAGGATGACCAAAAGTATTGGGACGCTTACCTTCTCACACACACACACACACATGAACTTTAATAGCATCACAGTCTTAGTCCGGAGGGTTCAATATTGAGTTGGCTCCGCCCTTTGTAGATACAGTGGTGTGAAAAAGTGTTTGCCCCCTTCCTCATTTCCTGTTTCTTTGCATGTTTGTCACACTTAAGTGTTTCGGAACATCAAACCAATTTAAACAATAGTCAAGGACAACACAAGTAAACACAAAATGCAATTTATAAATGAAGGTGTTTATTATTAAAGGTGAAAAAAAATCCAAACCATCATGGCCCTGTGTGAAAAAGTGATTGCCCCCCTAAACCTAATAACTGGTTGGGCCACCCTTAGCAGCAACAACTGCAACCAAGCGTTTGCGATAACGTGCAATGAGGCTTTTACAGCGTCCTGGAGGAATTTTGGCCCACTCATCTTTCCAGAATTGTCCTAATTCAGTTACATTAGAGGGTTTTCGAGCATGAACGGCCTTTTTAAGGTCATACCACAACATCTCAATAGGATTCAGGTCAGGACTTTGGCTAGGCCACTCCAAAGTCTTCATTTTGTTTTTCTTCAGCCATTCGGTGGTGGACTTGCTGGTGTGTTTAGGATCATTGTCCTGCTGCAGAACCCAAGTTGGTTTCAGCTTGAGTACACGAACAGATGGTCGGACATTCTCCTTCAGGATCTCTTGGTAGACAGCAGAATTCATAGTTCCTTTTATCACGGCAAGTCTTCCAGGTCCTGAAGCAGCAAAACAGCCCCAGACCATCACACTACCACCACCATATTTTACTGTTGGTATAATGTTCTTTTTATGAAATGCAGTGTTCCTTCTACGCCAGATATACTTGGACACACACCTTCCAAAGAGTTCCACTTTTGTCTCATCGGTCCACAGAATGTTGTCCCAAAAGTCTTGGGGATCATCAAGATGTGTTGTGGAGAAATTGAGACGAGCTTTGATGTTCTTTTTGCTCAGCAGTGGTTTTCTCCTTGGAACTCTGCCATGCAGGCCATTTTTGCCCAGTCTTTTCCTGATGGTGGAGGCATGAACGCTGACCTTAACTGAGGCAAGTGAGGCCTGCAGTTCCTTGGACGTTGTTGTGGGGTCTTTTGTGACCTCTTGGATGAGTCGTCGCTGCGCTCTTGGGGTAATTGGGGTAAATCCCGGCCACTCCTGGGAAGGTTCACCACTGTTCCATGTCTTCGCCATTTGTGGATAATGGCTCTCACTGTGGTTCGCTGGATTCCCAAAGCTTTGGAAATGGCTTTATAACCCTTTCCAGACTGATAGATCTCAATTACTTTCTTTCTCAATTGTTCCTGAATTTCTTTGGGTCTCGGCATGATGTGTAGCTTTTAAGGATCTTCTGGTGGACCTTACTGTGTCAAGCAGCTCCTATTTAAGTGATGCCTTGATTGTGAACAGGTGTGGCAATAATCAGGCCTGGGTGTGGCTAGAGAAATTGAACTCAGGTGTGGACAACCACAGTTATAGTATGTCTTATCAAGGGGGGAAATCACTTTTTCACACAGGGCCATGATGGTTTGGATTTTTTTTTCACCTTTAATAATAAACACCTTCATTTACAAATTGCATTTTGTGTTTACTTGTGTTGTCCTTGACTATTGTTTAAATTGGTTTGATGTTCCGAAACACTTAAGTGTGACAAACATGCAAAGGAACAGGAAATGAGGAAGGGGGCAAAAACTTTTTCACACCACTGTATATACCTTACCAGTCCTTATAAGGACTTTTGTGGACCAAGTAGGTTGTGTGTGACTGATTAGCAGACTGTACGTCAGTCCCTATACCGATGAAGGACTGCTGCAGTATAGGGCAGCGGTCAGCAGTAGTGCACCTCAACCCTATGTATTGTGGATCGATACCAGTCCTTATAGAATAGCAGACTGTACCTCACTCAACCCTATGTACTGTAGCACCCTAGACAGACCAAGTTACCAGTCCTGATAAAGAGCTTTGTGGAACAAGTGAGTTGTGAATGATTAGCAGACTGCAGCAGAAGGGCAGCAGTCAAGTATAATATTCTTTCTATATTTGGAAGAAAGAATATTATACGTGTACAAGCCTATTACCATACCACTGATACCAGTCCTGAAAAGAACCTTTGTGGAACTAATAGTAACAGCAACTGTTTAAACTGACCCTCACTGCCTGACACACTGCTTCCTGCCTGTCCCTATATAAACTGACAAAACAGAGGCTGCTGGAACAATAACTGGAATAACACTTTTGTGGACCTGATAGTAACAGCTAATGATGATGTTGACTAATCTGGCTGTCCCTACAGCAGCACACACCGTCCTGTCCCTTTCTCTAAACTGACAAAAGACACTCAGGCTGCTGCAACAATCAGTAGCACAGCAAACCTATATACACCTAACACCTATACCAGTCCTGAAAAGAACTTTTGTGTACCAAATAGCTAGCGATTTATCTCTCCCTGCTCCACACAGCAACCTTTCCCTATAGTGACAGAAGAAAGAATGTAAAATGGCCGCCGGATCGGGTGTATTTATAAGTTAGGGGAAATGTCCAAGTGTCCATGTGCTGTAATGTCTCAATTGGCTGTCCTGTACCCCATGATGGATGTGTCATCAGGTCAAAGTTCTTTTACACAGTAAAAACACGGGAGTCCGCCGGGCGAACGGCGCCAATAGTCCGCCGAACGGGCGGACCGCGAACAGCCGAAATTCGCCGCGAAACGACCACCGGGCAAACTGTTCGGCCATCACTACATATTACCACTGACTCATGGTCCAGCAGGCATGGACAGGGACATTACCTGTCTTTCACGGCCTATTGAGTAACTCTTCTGGCAGCTGGGAAGGATGCAGGACAAGGTGCAGCAGTCTTGGAGGTGGTTCTGCCAGCATGCCTCCAAAATGCTACTTCTGGTTGTGACACACCTCTCTCCTCCACCCCCTCCTCTTCTTCTTCCTCCATGGCCTCTTCATGTGCTTTGTCCTCGGAATCAGCGGTGCTCCGTAGGCATTCAAGGGGCTACGCAAGTACGCAGGCAAAAAGATGCCATGCCATGCTTGTGTGCTTGGGGGACAGGAGCCACACTGGGGCAGATATTCTGTCAGCTCTGCAGGGGCAGGCTGAGAGGTGATTGATGCTACGCCAGCTTAAGCCAGGAATGGTGGTTGTGACAATGGCACCAACCTCCTCTCTGCCCTCCAACAGGGACAACTGACCCATGTGTCGTGTCTGGCTCACGTGCTTAACTTGGTGGTGCAGCGGTTCTTGGGCTTACCCGGGCTTACAGGATGTCCTTAGGCAGACCAGGGAAGTCTGTGTCCATTTCTGCCAGTCATATAATGCCAGTGCTCGGCTGGCTGAGCTCCAAAAGGAATTGAACCTGCCCAAGAACCGCCTTATCTGTGACATGCCCACCAGGTGAAACTCAACGTTGGCCATGCTGCAGCGGCTGCACATGCAGCAGAGGGCCATCAATGAGTACGTGTGTGACTATGGGATCAGGACAGGGTCAAGGGAGCTTGTTATTTTTTCCCCACGCCAGTGACCCAAGATCAGGGATGTATGCACTGTCCTGTCACCATTTGAGGAGGCCACGAGGATGGTGAGCAGTGACAGTGCATGCATCAGTGACACTGTACCTCTTGTCCACCTGTTGGAGCATATGCTGAGTGGAATGATGTACAGGGCACTTGAGGCAGAACAGAGGCAGGAAGAACAGGACTTCCTTGCCTCTCAAGGCCCCCTTTATCCAGGCAGTGTTCCTGCTGTCCCACCGATCACACAAGAAGAGGTGGAGGTGGAGGATTGTGTCAGCATGGAGGTGGAGGCTGGCACTCAGCATCAGCAGCAGTCTTTTAGGGGTGATTTACAGTCCCAAGAAACCCATGGACTTGTGCATGGCTGGGAGGAAGTGGCTGTGGATCATGTCATCCTTAGTGACCCAGAGGACTCCGGACCGAATGCCTCAGCTAACCTACGCTGCATGGCCTCCCTGATCCTGCAAAGCCTGCAGAAGGATCCTCGTATTAAGTGGATCAAGGAGAGGAATCATTACTGTCTGGCAACTCTCCTTGATCCGCGGTACAATGGTAAGGTTGTGGACCTTGTCTTGCCGTCACAGAGGATGAAACAACTCTAGGAGGCCTTGCAGAAATGTCTTTGCAATGTGTTCCCAGGGACTGGGAGGTTACAAATTCCTGGTCCTGGACAACATGTTGCTGAGGCTTCGGTCAGTCACAGAAGGAGCGATGGAGAAGGTGGCCGTCTGACAGATGCGTTCAGACAATTTTTTAGTCCGCAGCCCCAAGGTATGATCGGTTCCAGCAACCATCGCCAGCGTCTGATTTACATGGTGCAGGAATACCTAAGGGCAAGGTCAGACTTGGACACCTTTCCCCCTGAAAATCCTCTGGGTTACTGGGTCTTGAGGATGGATCACTGGCCAGAGCTTGCACAGTATGCAATTGAGCTACTGGCCTGTACTGCATCCATCGTTTTTTTGGAACGCACATTCAGTGCTGCTGGAGGCTTTGTAACCAACCACAGGGTGTGCCTGTCCACCTACTCGGTTGATCGACTGACCTTCATAAAGATGAATCAGTCTTGGATCACCACCAGCTACCAAGCACCTGAAGCTGATGTAACTGAATATTTTTTTTTGAAATGCCACATCCCTTCAAGACTGCCTATGCTGATGCTGAGTGATTATCCAATGGCTAAGGCCTAATTTTTCAGCAGCTGTTAAACAGGGGCGGGTAATTTCAATTTTTGATGCAATACTTTGCAAGCAGAGCTCATTCCTGTGCTCCAACTAGAGTATCTGTGAGAGGTTGCAGTGTCGCGGCACCAGTGCCTAAGGCCCAATTGTTCAGACCCTTTTTAACAGGGACGTGTAGTTACAATTTTTGATGCAATACTTTTCAGCAGGCTTCATTCCTGCTCTCCAACTAGAGATTCTGTGAGGTGTTGCAGTGTTGTAGCAGCAGTGCCTAAGGCCCAATTTTTCCGCCCTGTTTAACAGGTGCATGTAATTACAATTCTTGATATAATATTTCACAGCAGGGCCCGTTCCTGTGCCCACCCAGAGTAACTGTGAGGACTTACAGTGTTGTGGAACCACCACCACCACCACCACCAAAGGCCCAATTTTTCTACCACTGTGCAACAATGGCATGTAATTACAATTCTTGATATAGTTCACAGCAGGGCGTTCCAGCACCCACCAAAAGTCACTTTGAGGGCTTACAGTGTTGTGGCAACACCAACACCTTAGGCCCAAATTTCTGCAGAGCATTTAGGGCAGGCCCCTACTTTCAAACATCCACCTTACAAGCGTCTCTTACTTGCAAACGGAAGGAGACAACAGGAAGTGAGATGAAAAAAGACGGACGGCAAAACAAATTATACAGGGGTGATAACCCTTCCCTATGTTTTCCAAAAATCTTAAAAATAGATTTTTGGACTGGAGCTACACTTTAAAAATGTACCAGTTCAAAATTACAAACAGATTCTACACAACAAACCTACACAGTCCCTGTCTTTGCACCACCTGCATACTGCTGTTCTGAGTATATAGGGCCTGGGGGCCCCACGCCTTTACTTTTTTTAATTTGAGTAGGGGTTCCCCTTAATATATGTACAAGACCCAAAGGGGCTGTTAATAGGCAGGGGGGGATACCTATGCCATTTTTCTCATTGATTTTCATCCGTATTGCCAAAACCAGACATTACGTTAATACCGCAAGCAGCTTTAAATTATTTTTTTCTGTTAGAACTGTAATTTTATGCAGGGGCTGTTCTAAACACGGGAAACACGTGCCACTTCACAGGCATCCTACAGACACCCCCCAGGCACGATATTTAAAAGAATATTTCACTTTTTTTTTTTCACTTTAAGCGTCATTAAAATCAGTGCTCCCGAAAAAACTCCCATTTTTTTTGCATTGATACATGTCCCCTGGGGAAGGAGACGGGTCCCCAAACCCTTTTAGGACAATAACTTGTATATTAGCCTTTAAAATTTGCACTTTTGATTTCGAACGTTCGAGTCCTATAGACTTTAATGGGGTTTTAAAATTCGTACAAATTTTCGGTCCGTTCACAGGTTCTGGTGCGAACCGAATCGGGGGGTGTTTGGCTCATCCCTAGTTTACATACAAGTGCACACCCTACACTGCATGTTTGTATTGGGGTGTGTACAAGGGTGAAGGGGTTCTTTTGATTTTTAATAAGCACTGAATGAATGGATTTCATTCAGAAAAAAAATGGTTGCTTATGACAGTGATTATTACAGTGATCATAGTATGTAACAAAAAAAAATACCCTGATTACCTCCCCAAAATAGTTATAGTAACAGTGATATATATATATATATATATATATATATATATATATATATATATATATATATATATATATATATATATATATATATATATATATATACACAGCCATTAATGTCTAAACCGCCGGCAACAAAAGTCAGTACACCCCTAAGTGAAATTGTCAAATTGTCCAATTGTAAAGAAACAATAGGTTTTAAGCAGGGTTCTTTCTTAGGATCCTATTTTTTATGTATAGAAATGCTCCAAACTTTGATGACAAGATTGTCAAAAAGTTTGGACCCTCCCAAGTGCCCCCAGATGTTCTAGGATAGGCCTAGTTTTTATGCCTTTAGAAAATGTAGATGTGACCATCAAGCAGAAATAGCCCCAATTCCACCCCATCCTTTTTGTAGTGAGAGGTGGAAGAGGGCGAATGAGGGGCTGGGGGGGGAGGGGGGCAGATCCTGAAGAGGGTGAACCCCAGCTTTGCCACAGCCTCCCTGAGATTGGGATTGGTGGGAATCACCCCATTGGGAGAGATCCCACCAAAATCCCATGGGACCTATAAGGAGAGTAGAAGGAGAGTAAGACAGGGCTGCCCTCTCTCCTCCTTGATTTTTATAAGTGTTATGGAACCGCTATTGAAATATGTTCAAAAAGACAAACTTTTTAGAGGTATGTTTGTTCCAGGGAGTGGTGGACAAAGGATTAAAGCCATGACCTATATGGATGATCTTGTCTTCTTGGGGCAGACACTACAAGAGCTAAATAGAGACAATTTACATGTTAAACTCTTTTGTTCAACATCAGGAATGGCAGTTCATTGGAGTAAAAGCAGCCTATGTAGCCTGGGGTGGGATGTTGGCATCCAGACAGAAGGTGTCCCTATTGTGAAGGAAACAAAAGTTCTTGGTGTAACCTTTGATAGGGATTTGTAAGGTGACACTTGTTTAAAGGAGTTGTCTGCTAACATAAATAGGAAGTTGAGCTTATGGACAGGAAGGGAACTTACATCGTCTGGGAAGACTTTAGTTGTTATGCCGCGTACAATCGAATTGTCTGGCGTTCTTAGTCCGACATACAATCCGGCAGATAATCCGGCGGACTTTCTACCAAAAGGACTTGGCCACACACGGACACACAGAAACTCCGACGTTCGCTTGCATGATGACGTACAGCACGTACGACGGGACTAGAAAAAGCCAGTAACCAATAGCTTCCTTTTTCGTACTTGCTTCTGAGCATGCGTCATTCTTAGTCCGCCGTACTAGTATACCGACTAACGTATTGTCCGCTGAAACCCAAGTCCGACGGGAAGATTGGAGTGCAAAAATACTTTCTTAGTCCGCCGGACTTCACGCTGGAAAAGTCCGCTGAAGCCCACACACAATCGAATTGTCCGCTGAAATGCGTTTCGGCGGGCTAAGTACGCCGGACAATCTGATCGTGTGTACGCGGCATTAAAGCCATTATATTACCCCTGTTGCTGTATACCACACTAGTGTTTTCCCCCTCAGATTTGTGGATACAAAGAATCAAAAGACAAATTTTTGGGGATCTACAATGGAGTGCTTATCCTACTATAAAATAATGCTGACACAATCGATGGTGGTTTTGACTTCCCGAATATAAGGAATTTTATACACTTGCACTACTGGTGCCTTATTCTCAGAATGTTGAAAGAGGGGGGATCGGGCAGCAATTATGATTAGATATCTAGCAGGTTGGTGGCTCATTAAATGGGGACTGGTTCAAAAAGATTATATAAACCTTTTTTATATATTAGAGTGATGAAACCCTGCCTCATTGTATCTGAGATATTCCCAGTTAAAAAGATATATCGTACTATTTCCAGGATGTGTTCTGCAATAAAGCTTCAGGCTTTCTTATAACCAAGCACCAAGCTGATGTAACCGAATATTTTTTTTTGAAATGTCACATCCCTTCAAGACTACTGAGTGAATATCCAGTGCCTAAGGCCCAATTTTTCAGCCTCTGTTTAACAGGGGCATGTAATTACAATTTTTGATGCAATACTTTGCAGCAGGGCTCATTCCTGCTCTCCAACTAGAGTATCTGTGAGAGGTTGCAGTGTCACAGCACCAGTACCAGTGGCTAAGGCCCAATTTTAAAGCCCCTGTTTAATAGGAGCGTGTAATTACAATTGTTGCTGCAATACTTTGCAGCAGGGCTAATTCCTGCTCTCCAACTAGAGTTTCTGTGAGGTGTTGCAGTGTCGTAGCACCAGTGCCTAAGGCCCAATTTTTCAGCCCCTGTTTAACAGGTGCATGTAATTACAATTCTTGATATAATATTTCACAGCAGGGCCAGTTCCAGCACCCACCTAGAGTAACTGTGAGGACTTATAGTGTTGTGGCACCAGCACCACCACCACCACCACCACCAATGACCCAATTTTTCTACCACTGTTCAACAATGGCATGTAATTACAATTCTTGATATAATAGTTCACAGCAGAGCATTCCAGCCCTCCGCCCAATAGTCACTTTGAGGGCTTACAGTGTTGTGGCAACACCAACAGCTTAGGCCCAAATTTCTGCAGTGTATATAGGACAGGCCTCTACTTTCAAACATCCAACTTACAAACATTGCCTACTTGCAAAGGGAAGGAGACAATAGGAAGTAAGATGAAAAAAGATGGACGACAAAACAAATTATACAGGGGTGATAACCCTTCCCTATGTTTTCCAAAAAGCTTAAAAATAGATTTTTTGACTGGAGCTACACTTTAATAATGTGCCAGTTCAAAATTACAAACAGAAATAAAAGGTTTTAAGCAGGGTTCTTCCTTAGGACCCTATTTTTATGTATAGAAAAGCTCCAAACTTTGGTGACAAGATTGTCAAAAAGTTTTGGACCTTCCCAAGTGCCCCCAGATGTTCTAGGATAGGCCTGGCAGATCCTGGAGAGGGTGACCCCCAAGTTTGCCACAGCCTCCCGGAGATTGGGATTGGTAGGAACCACCCCATTGGGAGAGATTCCACCAAAATCCCATGGGACCTATAAGGAGAGTAGAAGGAGAGGCTGCAGAGCAGGAATCGAACAAAAAAAGACGAAGGGAGACCGACTAGTAGGAATGTACAATCTTGCCAACATAGAACTAAATAATAAATTGCATTAAGTGCAGAATTTCTAATAAATCCTGATGCTGTTCATGGTAAAGGCTTGTGGAAACTAAATTGTAAAATGTTAGAGGACACTAACGTACTAAAAAAAATGGAGTATAGATTTTCTAAATGGGTGCTACGGAAAAGTGATTTCCCTAGTATATTAAACTGGTGGGACTGGTGTAAAAAAAAAATAATAAAAAAATTCTTTCAGACCCATCGTTTTATAATGGCTAGAGAAAGACGAAAGAAGGAAAACAACATGAATACGTGTTATCGAACCGCTATTGAAATATGTTCAAAAAGACAAACTTTTTAGAGGTATGTTTGTTCCAGGGAGTGGTGGACAAAGGGTTAAAGCCATGACCTATATGGATGATCTTGTCTTCTTGGGGCAGACACTACAAGAGCTAAACAGAGACAATTTACATGTTAAACTCTTTTGTTCAATGTCAGGAATGTCAGTTCATTGGAGTAAAAGCAGCCTATGTAGCCTGGGGTGGGATGTTGGCGTCCAGACAGAAGGTGTCCCTATTGTGAAGGAAACAAACGTTCTTGGTGTAACCTTTGATAGGGATGTGAGACATGTTTAAAGGAGTTGTCTGCTAACATAAATAGGAAGTTGAACTTCTGGAAACTAAGGGAACTTACATTTCTGGGAAGACTTTAGTTGTTAAAGCCATTATATTACCCCTGTTGCTGTATACCACACTAGTGTTTCCACCCTCAGACTTGTGCATACAAAGGATCACAAGACAAATTTTTGGGGACCTAAAATGGAGCGCTTATCCTGCTATAAAATAATGCTGACACAATCGATGGTGGTTTTGACTTCCCGAATATAAGGAATTTTATACACTTGCACTACTGGTGCCTTATTCTCAGAATGTTGAAAGAGGGGGGATCGGGCAGCAATTATGATTAGATATCTAGCAGGTTGGTGGCTCATTAAATTGGGAAATGGTTCAAAAGATCTAACCAAACCATATGCACTAGTGGTACCTTCGTTTTACTCAATCCTCAAGAAATTTTGAGAAGTAAATCATTTAAATGAACTAGAAGAAAAGATGGGGAACAAACAATTTCTCAAGAACTGGCTAAGAAGAGATGAACTGGTGTCCTCTATATGAGGATTGAGCTGGTTCACACAGCGGGCGATGCGAGGCGACACGACTCGCCTCGCCTCGCTCTCGCAAGTCGCCCCCGTTCTGTACAATGGAACCGTTCTGAGAGGAGCGACTCGAGTCGCTCCGACTCAGAAAAAAGGTTCCTGTACTACTTTTGGGCGAAAAGCGTTTTATTGTGGAAGAAGGTACAGGTAAAAGGGGTCATAAAAAGACAGTGGGACTAAAGGTTACATTCTGAGTATAGCAGGCAGACCCATTACTTTGTTCACTACAAGGGTCTAAGCCTGTACTGACTAGTGATGGACGAACTTCCGACGGGACGTTTCGCGAACGCGAAACGCGAACGGACACAAACGTTCGCGAAAACGACCGTTCGCCGCGGGCTCCATTGACTTCAATGGGAGGCGAATTTCGCAAACCTTTAGGTCGAATTTGCGGCCACGGGGTAATTATTAGGGGGTAGCACGTAGTCCCACCACCTGGACAATAGCATAATACATGTATGAGGTGAATTTGGGATCGATAACTACAAGCATTTTTTTTTTATTTGGGAAATTGTTCTGACAATTCAGGACTATGGAGCTAATGAAGGCAATGGAGGAGAGGGAAGGTCAGGGACCAGGGTAGGCAAACAAGAGGGTGCAGGAGATACAGAGCACTGACAGCAGCACCGTAATACAGAGCACTGACATCAGCACCGTGACATACAGCGCTGACAGCAGCTCCGTGACATACAGCGCTGACAGCAGCTCCGTGACATACAGCGCTGACAGCAGCTCCGTGACATACAGCGCTGACAGCAGCTCCGTGACATACAGCGCTGACAGCAGCTCCGTGACATACAGCGCTGACAGCAGCACCGTGACATACAGCGCTGACAGCAGCTCCGTGACATACAGCGCTGACAGCAGCTCCGTGACATACAGCGCTGACAGCAGCTCCGTGACATACAGCACTGACAGCAGCTCCGTGACATACAGCGCTGACAGCAGCTCCGTGACATACAGCGCTGACAGCAGCACCGTGACATACAGCGCTGACAGCAGCTCCGTGACATACAGCGCTGACAGCAGCTCCGTGACATACAGCGCTGACAGCAGCTCCGTGACATACAGCGCTGACAGCAGCTCCGTGACATACAGCGCTGACAGCAGCTCCGTGACATACAGCGCTGACAGCAGCTCCGTGACATACAGCGCTGACAGCAGCTCCGTGACATACAGCGCTGACAGCAGCTCCGTGACATACAGCGCTGACAGCAGCTCCGTGACATACAGCGCTGACAGCAGCACCGTAAGCAGCCCCAGGAGGAAGTCAGCACAGCACAGGGATGGTGTGATCCCCTCATAATAAGAACCCCCAGGAGGAAGTCAGCACAGCACAGGGATGGTGGGAGCCCCTCATAATAAGAACACCCAGGAGGAAGTCAGCACAGCACAGGGATGGTGGGAACCCCTCATAATAAGCAGCCCCAGTAGAAATATGACACCGCTCAACCTCTTCAAAGAGGAGGGTAGGGGCATATAGTACGGTGTGCTTTTTTGGGTCAGGGAAGTGAGCCAAATGAATTAAGAAGGTCTGTGTGCTTGATTCCAAAAATTGTTTATAGACATATACATGGTCTACTGATCACATGTGTTGAATTCCTCCGAGATCCATGCCTCATTCATTTTTAGAAATGTGAGGTAGTTAACACTGTGGTGAGCTAGGCGAGTACGCTTATCGGTCACAATCCCCCCTGCTGCGCTGAACGTCCTTTCGGACAGGACACTGGATGAGGGGCAAGCCAACAGTTCGATTGCAAATTGGGCAAGCTCTGGCCAGAGGTCAAGCCTGCCCACCCAGTAGTCTAGGGGTTCATCACTCCTCAGAGCGTCCACATCGGCCGTTAACCCAATGTAGTCGGACACCTGACGGTCTAGGCGTTCCCTGATGCTGGATCCGGATGACACCTGTCGATGGGTCGGCTGAAAGAATGACCTCATATCCGAAGTCACCAACACATCTTCAAACCGGCCTCTTCTTGCAGGCGCTGTTGGATTGGTACCCGCAAATCCTTCTCTGGGAGTGGGAATTGCTCCTCTGCCAGCGCACGCAAAAGCAGAATGCAGCATTTCTCGAAGCAAGGCCTGGAAGTGCTGCATTCTGACAGCCCTCTGCGACGGCGGTAACATTTCCGCCATTTTGTGTTTGTACCGGGGGTCTAAGTACGTTGCCACCCAGTACTGGTCCTTGACCCTCATGCTTTTTATACGGGGGTCCCTATTAAAACACTGGAGCATGAAGGCCCCCATTTGCACTAAAGTGGAAGCGGTGTGGTGGCCTGGCTCCTGCTCATCATCCAGGATAATGTCGTCCTCTTCATTCTCCTCTCCCCATCCTCGCACAACAGGGATCCCAGAAAGGTTTAAAGCATGCTCTTCTTGCTCCTGCTCATCCGCCCCGGCACCATCCTCCTCTGACTCCTCATCAGACTCCTGTTGTTGACTTGTCTCAGATAGAGTAGCCCCCCCTGGGAATTCATCCAGCATTGCGACTTCCTCATCTTCCCGCTCCTGCTCCTCCACAGCCTGATCAATGACACGACGCAATGCACGCTCCAGAAAGAAGGCATAAGGTACCATGTCACTGATGGCGCCATGGCTGCGACTGACCAGTTTGGTGATCTCCTCAAATGGCCGCAGAAGTCTGCATGTGTCGCGCATGAGCAGCCACTGGCGCGGTGAAAAAAAACCCAGCTCCCCAGAACCGTTTCTTTCGCAGAGTTCATACAGGTAGACGTTAACTGCACGTTTCTGCTGGAGCAGCCTATCAAGCATATAGAAGGTTGAGTTCCATCGCGTCGGGCAATCGCAAATAAGACGTCTGACCGGCAGATGGTGTCGCCGCTGAATGTCAGCAAGGCGAGCCATGGCCGTGTAAGATCTTCTGAAATGGGCCGAGATTTTCCTTGCCTGCCGCAAGATGTCCTGGACCCCAGGGTATTTGACAAGGAATCGCTGCACGACCAAGTTTAAGACGTGTGCCATGCACGGCACGTGCGTGATTTTGCCCTGTTTCAATGCGCTAAGCAGATTGGCACCGTTGTCACACACCACTTTACCAACTGTCAAATTGAGCGGTGTTAGCCACTCATCTGCCTGTGAACGCAAAGCTGAAAGGAGTGCCGGGCCAGTGTGGCTCTTTGCTTCCAGGCACAACAGACGCAGCACGGCATGGCAACGTCTCACCTGGCATGTGGAATAGGTTCTGGGGAGCTTGGGCGGTGCAGTGGAAGAGACGCTAGCAGCGGAAAAGGAGGAGGCAGCTGAGGAGGAGAGGGAGGAGGATGGAGTAGGAGGAGGAGAAGAAGAGTCAGGCCTGCATGCAATCCGTGGCGGTAAAACCAAATCTACACGGGTGCCACGGGTTACATGCTTGACGGCCGTCAGAAGGTTCACCCAGTGGGCAGTAAAACTGATATACCTTCCCTGCCCGTGTTTGCTAGACCACGTGTCTGTGGTCAGATGTATCTTGGCACCGACACTGTGTGCCAGAGATACATTCACTTGCCGCTGAACATGGCCATATAGCTCTGGGATGCCCTTCTCTGAGAAATACTTCCTTCCTGGGACCTTCCATTGTGGTGTTCCAATGGCCACAAATTTGCGAAAGGCCTCCGAGTCCACCAGTTTATATGGCAGTAGTTGGCGGGCTATGAGTTCTGACAAGCCAGCCGCCAACCGTTGGGCAAGAGGGTTATCCGGCGTCATCATTTTTTTACGCTCAAACATTAGGCCCACGGAAGCCTGCCTTTTTGCAGAAAAATGTGAGCTTGGCGTGATGGAAGGTGGAGTGGAGGACAATTGTGAGGAGAGAGGAGAAGGAGAAGTAGAAGACGAGGCTGGACGGTGAGAGCCTGCAGTGTGGCTTTGTGTGTTCCGTTGCTCCCACTGGGCTCGGTGATGGCTGCTCATGTGCCTTCTTAAGGCGGTCGTCCCTAGGTGAGTATTGGGCTTACCGCGACTAACGCGTTGACTGCAAAGATTGCAGATGGCAACGCTATTGTCAGCAGCGGACACGTTAAAAAAAGCCCACACTGCGGAGCCATGTGCCGGTGTCCTGGGAGCGCCAGATGTGACCGTACATGGTCGATGACTCGCTCCTGATACATTTGCAGTCTGCTTTGTCCCTGCTGTGCAATGTAAGTCATTGCTGCTTCTCCTCCCTATCTGCTGGTCCATATCTCCCTCTGAACTCCCCTCCTCTTCCTCTCTTGTGGGCACCCACGTGACATCACTAGACACGTCATCATCAACGTCACCTTCCCCACCGCTATAAGTAGAGTAGGCAGCAACACCGGGGACCAACCTCCTCCTTGGGCTGATCTGGGTACTGGCGTCAGACTGCTGAGTAGCGCTTGTTGCTACCTCCTCTTCCTGATCCAATACCAAGAGTGGCTGCGCATCAGAAATGTCCTCTTGATATGGATCGGAAAATAATTCCAGTGACTCAAGCGGAAGGTATGTGGTGGTGGTGGTGGTGGTCGTGTTGTTGGTGGTAGTGTCTTTGGGGGTGCACATAGCAGAGAGTGAAGAAGAGGGTGCAGATCGAGAGGATGAGGAGGGTGCAGAAGAGTAAGGCTGAGCGAGCCACTCAACCAAGTCTGGTGCATCCTTTAAAGTAATTGAACGCACCTTCTGCAACTTCCCACTTTGGCTCAAGCCTGTTGCTCCTGCCCTACCCCTACCACCCCTGCGGAAGGGCCTGCCTCTTCCTCTGCATGTCATTTTTTAAATGACCCTGTGACAAAACTCTTAGTCCCTATACCGCTGAAGGACTGCTGCAGTATAGGTGAGCGGTCAGCAGTGGTGCACGTCAACCCTATCTATTGTGGACCGATAGCGGTCCTTACAGAACAGCAGACTGTACCGCACTCAAGCCTATGTACCGTAGCACCCTATACCAAGTTACCAGTCCTTATAAGAACTTTTGTGGACCAAGCAGGTTGTGTATTAGTGTTTAGCAGACTGTACGTCAGTCCCTATACCGCTGAAGGACTGCTGCAGTATAGGGCAGCGGTCAGCAGTGGTGCACGTCAACCCTATCTATTGTGGACCGATAGCGGTCCTTACAGAACAGCAGACTGTACCGCACTCAAGCCTATGTACCGTAGCACCCTATACCAAGTTACCAGTCCTTATAAGAACTTTTGTGGACCAAGCAGGTTGTGTATTAGTGTTTAGCAGACTGTACGTCAGTCCCTATACCGCTGAAGGACTGCTGCAGTATAGGGCAGCGGTCAGCAGTGGTGCACGTCAACCCTATCTATTGTGGACCGATAGCGGTCCTTACAGAACAGCAGACTGTACCGCACTCAAGCCTATGTACCGTAGCACCCTATACCAAGTTACCAGTCCTTATAAGAACTTTTGTGGAACAAGCAGGTTGTGTGTTAGTGATTAGCAGACTGTACGTCAGTCCCTATACCGCTGAAGGACTGCTGCAGTATAGGTGAGCGGTCAGCAGTGGTGCACGTCAACCCTATCTATTGTGGACCGATAGCGGTCCTTACAGAACAGCAGACTGTACCGCACTCAAGCCTATGTACCGTAGCACCCTATACCAAGTTACCAGTCCTTATAAGAACTTTTGTGGACCAAGCAGGTTGTGTATTAGTGTTTAGCAGACTGTACGTCAGTCCCTATACCGCTGAAGGACTGCTGCAGTATAGGGCAGCGGTCAGCAGTGGTGCACGTCAACCCTATCTATTGTGGACCGATAGCGGTCCTTACAGAACAGCAGACTGTACCGCACTCAAGCCTATGTACCGTAGCACCCTATACCAAGTTACCAGTCCTTATAAGAACTTTTGTGGACCAAGCAGGTTGTGTATTAGTGTTTAGCAGACTGTACGTCAGTCCCTATACCGCTGAAGGACTGCTGCAGTATAGGGCAGCGGTCAGCAGTGGTGCACGTCAACCCTATCTATTGTGGACCGATAGCGGTCCTTACAGAACAGCAGACTGTACCGCACTCAAGCCTATGTACCGTAGCACCCTATACCAAGTTACCAGTCCTTATAAGAACTTTTGTGGACCAAGCAGGTTGTGTATTAGTGTTTAGCAGACTGTACGTCAGTCCCTATACCGCTGAAGGACTGCTGCAGTATAGGGCAGCGGTCAGCAGTGGTGCACGTCAACCCTATCTATTGTGGACCGATAGCGGTCCTTACAGAACAGCAGACTGTACCGCACTCAAGCCTATGTACCGTAGCACCCTATACCAAGTTACCAGTCCTTATAAGAACTTTTGTGGAACAAGCAGGTTGTGTGTTAGTGATTAGCAGACTGTACGTCAGTCCCTATACCAATGAAGGACTGCTGCAGTATAGGGCAGCGGTCAGCAGTAGTGCACGGCAACCCTATGTATTGTGGACCGATAGCGGTCCTTACAGAACAGCAGACTGTAACGCACTCAGGCCTATGTACCGTAGCACCCTATACCAAGTTACCAGTCCTTATAAGAACTTTTGTGGACCAAGCAGGTTGTGTGTTAGTGATTAGCAGACTGTACGTCAGTCCCTATACCAATGAAGGACTGCTGCAGTATAGGGCAGCGGTCAGCAGTAGTGCACGGCAACCCTATGTATTGTGGACCGATAGCGGTCCTTACAGAACAGCAGACTGTACTGCACTCAGGCCTATGTACCGTAGCACCCTATACCAAGTTACCAGTCCTTATAAAAACTTTTGTGGACCAAGCAGGTTGTGTGTTAGTGTTTAGCAGACTGTGCGTCAGTCCCTATACCGCTGAAGGACTGCTGCAGTATAGGGCAGCGGTCAGCAGTAGTGCACGGCAACCCTATGTATTGTGGACCGATAGCGGTCCTTACAGAACAGCAGACTGTAACGCACTCAGGCCTATGTACCGTAGCACCCTATACCAAGTTACCAGTCCTTATAAGAACTTTTGTGGACCAAGCAGGTTGTGTGTTAGTGATTAGCAGACTGTACGTCAGTCCCTATACCAATGAAGGACTGCTGCAGTATAGGGCAGCGGTCAGCAGTAGTGCACGGCAACCCTATGTATTGTGGACCGATAGCGGTCCTTACAGAACAGCAGACTGTACTGCACTCAGGCCTATGTACCGTAGCACCCTATACCAAGTTACCAGTCCTTATAAGAACTTTTGTGGACCAAGCAGGTTGTGTGTTAGTGATTAGCAGACTGTACGTCAGTCCCTATACCAATGAAGGACTGCTGCAGTATAGGGCAGCGGTCAGCAGTAGTGCACGGCAACCCTATGTATTGTGGACCGATAGCGGTCCTTACAGAACAGCAGACTGTACTGCACTCAGGCCTATGTACCGTAGCACCCTATACCAAGTTACCAGTCCTTATAAGAACTTTTGTGGACCAAGCAGGTTGTGTATTAGTGTTTAGCAGACTGTGCGTCAGTCCCTATACCGCTGAAGGACTGCTGCAGTATAGGGCAGCGGTCAGCAGTAGTGCACGGCAACCCTATGTATTGTGGACCGATAGCGGTCCTTACAGAACAGCAGACTGTACCGCACCCAAGCCTATGTACCGTAGCACCCTAGACAGACCAAGTTACCAGTCCTGATAAAGAGCTTTGTGGAACAAGTGAGTTGTGAATGATTAGCAGACTGCAGCAGAAGGGCAGCAGTCAAGTATAATATTCTTTCTATATTTGGAAGAAAGAATATTATACGTGTACAAGCCTATTACCGTACCACTGATACCAGTCCTGAAAAGAACCTTTGTGGAACTAATAGTAACAGCAAGTCTTTAAAATTATCCTCACTGCCTGACACACTGCTTCCTGCCTGTCCCTATACAAATTGGCAAAAAAGAGTAGGCTGGAACGATTAGCTGGAACAGCTCTTTTGTGGACCTGATAGTAACAGCTAATGATGATGATGATGATGATGATGAAGAAAGACTAATCTGGCTGAGCTGTCCCTAAAATAGCAGCATACAGCGCTCTGTCCCTTTATCTAAACTGACAAAAGAAACTCAGGCTGCTGACCTAACACCTATACCAGTCCTGAAAAGAACTTTTGTGTACCAAATAGCTAGCGTTTTCTCTGTCCCTACTCCACACAGGATCCTTTCCCTACAGTGACAGAAGAAAGAATGTAAAATGGCCACCGGATCGGGTGTATTTATAGGTTAGGGGGAATGTCCAAGTGTCCATGAGCTGTCATGTCTCAATTGGTTGTCCTGTAACACATGATAAACGTGTCACGAAAGGTTAAAGTTCTTGTATACATTAAACACGTAAGTCCGCCGGGGCGAACGACGGAAAAAGGCGTTCGAACCCGCGGACGGCGAAAGTCGGAAATTCGCCGCGAAACGACCGCCGGGCGAACCGTTCGGCCATCACTAGTACTGACATTGTTTTGCTGATTGCAGTAGTTTATATTCAAATCTGACTTACAAACAATTCATCCAAGCCCTACTGAATATGGGCTTCATCTCCCGCTATGTGGTTAGCTCTACTTTGATTGTATGTTAGTTATTTACCTACATTGTTACTCGTTTTTTACTCCATTGTATCATTATCGCACTGTACTGCTATCTTGTACCATGTGTTGTATGCAATATTTACAATAAAGCTTTTTTTGGTAAAAAAAAAAAAAAAAGACAGTGGGACATTGTATGGATGGGCTTGCATGAATGCTTGCCAACCAGAAATTTCTTGAAATCCAGACACATTACTGCATTAGAGCAATGCCCTAGATCTGGTTGTGGGGGGAGAGAAACTGTAAAACATTTATTCTGGACCTAAAATTTTGCATCCCAAGTCAGGGATAATCAGAAGTAGCTGGGGTGACATGTCTAGATTATTTTTTGTTTAAAACAGCACTGAAAATTAAGAATAAGTACAAAGCAAGAATGGCGTGGATTTTCTTTTGCATACTTAGAGAAGTTTTATGGGATGTTAAAAAAACAAGTCATACCTGTTAGCAAGGCATGCAAAATCATCATTTCTAAATGTGAACATTAATTTTTTCTGGACCAAAAACAAATGGGAGAAGAAAAGGCAGAGCTTATCTGGAAACATATTTAATGGAAATGTTGGCTTGTCAATATATAATATGATACAAAAATGATATGGATAGAAAAAAATACGTAACATGGCATTGCAGAAATTGTTGTAACTGCCAAATTCAATAATGTTACTATGTGTATAATATTGAAGTTTAAATAAAGTTTTTTATATATAAAAAAAAAAAAAAACTACATGAGGGGGAAGCAAACCCAGTACCTATCCTTACCAAGAGTCGGTTGGTGGAAGTCAAGGGATTAATCAACATCCTTAGTCACAGCAGGGATATGTACAACAGAACAATGATTATTGGAGCCCGTACCCAACCCCCAATTATAATAGATGTGATGCTCTGTATGACCATCAAGCAGAAGTAATAGGTTTTAACCAGGGTTCTTCCTTAGGACCATATTTCTATTTATAGAAAGGCTCCAAACTTTGGTGACAAGATTGTCAAAAAAAGTTTTGGACCCTCCCAAGTGCCCCCAGATGTTCTGGGGTAGTCCTGGTTTTTATGCTTGTGGGAGATGTAGATGTGACCATCAAGCTGAAATAGCCCCAATTTCACCCCATCCTTTTATAGTCAGAGGTGGAGGAGGGTGAATGAGGGGCTGGGGGGGTGCAGATCCTGGAGAGGGTGACCCCTAAGTTTGCCAGTAATTGGGGTAGCTTTAGGCGTACACTGTGTAGATGACACAATACACCGACTGTAATTACTGGAGCTGCCTGGGGTATAGGATCAGCAGAACACCAGCAATTGGGGTAGCTTTAGGTGCAAACTGTGCAGATGACACAGTACACCGACTGTAATTGCTACAGCTGCCTGCGGATAGAATCAGCAGAACACCAGAAATTGGGGTAGCTTTAAGACCCCTTTCACACCACACTGCCGATAGCATGGGCGGTAAAACGCCGCTATTTTTGGCGGCGTTTTACTGCCAGATTTGCGGCGCATTTTGGCTTTTACCCCCCGCTAGCAGCCACAATAGCGGCGTTTTGACAGCGGTATTACAGCTTCTTTGGAGCGGTGAAGGAGCGGTGTGTTCACCGCTCCTCCACCGCTGCTCCCCATTGAAATCAGTGGGGCAGCTCTGTAATACCGCTGGCAAAACGCCACTATTGCGGCGTATTGCTGGCGGTTTTAACCCTTTCGCGCCTGCTAGCGGGTGGTAAAAGCGCCCCACTAGCGCCCGAAATGCGCTGCAAATCTGGCGGTAAAATGCCGCTAAAAATAGCTGCGTTTTACCGCCGACGCAATGGGCGGTGTGGTGTGAAAGGGGTCTTAGGGCGTTTTTCAGGCGCTATTTCTAACGCTATAGCGCCTGCAAAACACCCTGGTGTGAAAGGGGTGTAAGCGTACACTGTGCAGATGACACAATGCACCAACTTTCCAATTGAATTCAGCTGGTGGATTGGCAGTGTTGTATGTGTCAGCCCTGGATCACATCGCATGCCAAATCGTCGACAATTTCCAAAAGTAGTTTCTGTACTACTGTTGGCGACTTTGGGGTGCAATTTCCATTGACATCTGTGCATAAACCTGCACAATGTCTCTGAAATTCCCCCCCATAGTCGGAACTGACACGCTGGAATGAAATTGTGTGAGTTCAGGTGAACTCGCACGATTTCCTCCCGCTCTGGTTGTGAACCAGGGCTCAAACTGGGCCTTTGTCTTTGTAATGCAGGGACTTACGTTTGCCTACAAATATTGTTATATGTAGAAATACAGATTTGCATATCTGCAAATAAACTAAAATAAAAAAAAAATTCTAATCGTGGTTCGGATCAAATATTTGCAGCTGTGATCAAAAGAGCGTGGTTTCACCTTCTGACCCGGAAATTAGTCATTGTAATCACCCGGAAGTTCCTGTGCTGGTCAGGATCTCCATCTAGGTGGACATGGTGAGGTCACTCTTTAGTAAAGAGGAGAGGTGCTGCTAATTTGCTGCATAAGTGTAGGATATTATGTACTTGTAACCAAATACTCTTTACAATATAAGAGCATCAAACAGTTGATGAACAAACATTGGCACATTGTTAGTAATAATGCCGTATTAAGAAATATTGTGCCGGAAAATAATGTTTAGGGGTGTTTCTTCCTTGAGAAACCAATTGGCTCTCAATGTTATTGTTCCACCTGTAAAAAGTAAAGTTTTTTTTTGACCAATTGTCAGGTTACTATAAATGTGGGAGATGTAGGGTTTGTTCCCTTAATTCAAACTCTCAGAGACATAGCACTACATTTACCTGTACTGCTACATTGCTTAATCATACAATTAAGCCATGCATCACTTGTTCCACCACTTGGGTGGTCTACATGTTGCAGTGCCCATGTGGGCTGCAATATGTGGGCCGAACCAAACGCTCCCTCCAGATACGGTTGAATGAGCATATTACGAACCTACTGACAGGTTTCTCAAAACATTCCGTATCAAAACATTATCTATTGGAACATAATAAGGATCCTGCAAAAAACTTCTTTGTTGGTATCGATAAGTTCAAATCTCACTGGCGAGGGAGCTCGCTAGTGAGAGAAATATCAAAACTTAAAATGGCATCGATTCATCGCTTGAAATCTTATGCCCCCTATGGACTTAATATGTTAATGCTTTTATAGAAAATTCTTAGTTTTTATTTTTTATATTTTTTTGGTATTTTTGTATTATGGAACTTTATGTAAACTCAATCTGAGACGCAGAAGTGGGCCTATTTAATATGACCCTGGGGTTATTATCAATATTATTATCGTGATTTGTAGATATAAGTGAGCACATATTATTTAATCAATTAATTTTTGTTATCACCATATGATACACATACAAATCAGTTTATTTATGTAAATGAATTTTTATTCACTTCATTTGTCACAAATAGTTTGGATAAGTGCACACTCTTGGAAAAGAGTTTGTGTGGAGTAATATATCATTTATAGGTTATTATTTATATATATATATATATATATATATATATATATATATATATATATATATATATATGTATATATGTATGTGTATATATATATATATATATATATATATATATATATATATATATATATATATATATATATATATTATATATATGTATATATGTATATGTATATATATATATATATATATATATATATATATATATATATATATATATATATATATATATATATATATATATATATATATATATATATATATATATATATATATATATATATTATTTAATTAATAATAACAAATTAAGTTTAATTATTGAAAATATTATTTTCATCAACACATATTAATTTTTATAATAATCCTTTGATGATTATTTTTATTAATTAATTATTATTATGCAATAATCATTTGTTTATGGGGATATTACGCAGAGGATGTTCAATTAATTTAATTCAATTAATTAATTTAATTAACTAGTCACCGTATATATAATTTCAAATAATATTTATCACCTTCAGTAATAATTTAACGATTATTACATTTATTTATACACTATTGGGTAGTTAATTGAGGGGAGTTATTTCTATTCACATTTATGAATTCATTTTTTATTTATTTATTTATTAATATTTTTATTTATGTCATTATTATTACTATGTTTTTTTTTCATACATATGGTAAGTAACATATGTACTAATTTGGATGGTTTTGAGAAACTAGGTATTTAAAGGTTTGCGGGTATTTATAATGGGAAAGGAAATATCATATCCGGCCCCCGCTATATATTGCCTGTTTTTCTTTTATTAAATTAAACAAAAGTTGGGAGGTATATTGCTGCTAGGGTTTCATTTTAGGAATTAATTAGGTCAAGCGGGTTAAATACATAACTTTTTAGTCACATCTCTTGTTCATATTGCCTATTATGTTGATTAGGGATGCAATGCCCACATTTAATATGGCGCTGCTTGCCAGGCTTTAGCGTCTCAGAACGAGGTATGGTTGTATAAAATAGTGGTGTGTCGCCCGTTCCCCATTGACAACGTCATCTATGACGAAACACTTTGGGAAGGCACGCAGTGACGCCACCACGCTACCCGTGGGGAGGACGGGATCCCGAAATTGCCGGCCAGCTTTGTTTTGTGATTTTACGCGATTGATGCAAACCCTGGACAGTGTCCATATTTTTACGCCACCACGCTACACGAGGGGAGGACGGGCTCCTGAAATTGCCGGCCAGCTTTTGTTTTGTGATTTTACGCGATCGATGCAAGCCCTGGACAGGTAAGTGTCCATATTTTAAAAGTCAGCAGCTGCAGTATTTGTAGCTGATGACTTAAAAAAAAAAAAAAATGTTGGCGGAACTCCGCTTTAAGTAGTAGTATTTATTAATGTATCACCTGACCTGTAATTACCACAAGATGTAACTATCCTTTGTAATAGAAAAAAAGCATGACAGGACCTCTTTAATGTGAGATCTGGGGTCAAAAAGACCTCAGATTTCACATTTACACTTGGATGCAATTTTAATTTTTTTTATTTATTTTTTTCCAATTAAAAAAAAATCCCCTTAAGACCAATGGTATGGAGTTGAGTGGGGGCCATCATTCCCTCACTCGACTTCATGCCTCAGAGGGGAAAGGATTTGATCATCTCTGCTGCTACTGATGGCTCCGGTAGGCGATGGAGATGATCAGAATGTGGAGAGAGGGGGGTGGGCACCTCTCTCGCCGCCAATAAAAGTGATCTTGCGGTCAATCCACCGCAGAGACCACTTTAATCTGAGATGGGACTTCCCGCCATTTTTAAAAACACCAGGGATATGGCAGCTATCTGCTGCCGTAAAAAACGGTATTCAAGGTCAAATTACTGACGTATAACAACGGCGAGTGGTTCCGAAAGTGGTTAATTAAGAGTTAACTCCTTGTGCACACAATACACTTTCCCCTGTCAGCTGCAGCTCTCTCATTCACAGATCTACCTGACAGGGAATTCAGGAGATAAGACAGCTACTCTATTACTTGTTTATTGTTGTTTTGGCTTAAAATGTTACACTAAATGCTCACTATGATTGGCTGTCATTCATAGAGGAAGGCTTCTGATTGGCTCCCAGTCATGGTATCATCTTTCTACAGACACCGGGTCCCAGCGCTGTGCACAGGAGTGAGCAGGGGAGATAAGAAACTGCAGGACGTACAGGAGACGCCTTGTGTACAGAGGGGGGGGGGGGTTTATGGATGTTTGTAAGACACCAAAGGTAGGCAACTGGGTAATTTCAATCTGAATGACAAAATGATCCCCGAATAAACAGGCTCATAGCAAAAATGTGAGAGTTATATGAAAGGATCCCATGGTATACCATTGTCAAAAAAAAAAGGTCAACCAATCACAAATCTATTTAGATGTCATTTATTATATCAGTATGATATTTATTGAAAAGCATTTCTACAATATTTGTTTTTATTCCAAGAGAATAATGTTTAGCCATAGTAATGATATTCGCCTAAACAAAAATAATCACATAAAGTTACCATCAAAATACAGTTCTGAATCATAAGATTCCCCTCAGCCATATACAGTCTATCGCCTATTGATCCCGGCTATAATTTATACATTGCAGAAACTTTTGGGCAAGTTTTTAGTCTTAAAGATGTTTCCAAATTTTTGACCTGCCTTTGTTTTTTTGTTTTTTCCTTCTTCTGGCTATGCTGGTCAGCAAAATCCTCGCACGTTCATCAATGTGTTTGTGTGGAATTTAATCGGTGTGCCAGGATCTCAGACCGTAGTAGTTCTCCTAATATTGACCATCTCGCCAAGACGTTGTGTGCAGTAGAGGATCGCGCTTTTATTTGATTATTTATAGACCCCCCTTCCCCAATATGTACAGTTACACCGATTTATAAATCTGATACCAATTCACCCCCCGATGGGTCAGTATAATACTAGTACAATAGTAACAGGAATACAATGGCGGAGATGAAAAGCTTTGCAGTTGGTACAGCAGTGCCTGGAAGACAAAAAAACAAAAATCATAATAAAAAAAAATCCATAAACATTAGATGACAGTCACCCAATCTGTACACTATTTTCCCAGTAAGACAGTATCAGAGAATGCTGTAGTGAACCCAGTAGCGGCTGGTGTTTTTTTTTTGGGGGGGGCAGCAAACACTCACCCCCCCCTTTGAGTGGCACACAACTACCCCCCGACCAGCACACAACTACGCCCCAAGTGACACACAACTACCCCCCGAGCGACACACAACTACCCCCCCCGAGCGACACACAACTACCCCCCGAGTGACACACAACTACCCCCCCCCGAGTGGCAAACAACTACCCCCCCCTCCATGGGCAGGTCCAGCACTTACCCCATTGTGGCGGGTGGCAGGCAGCATATAGCGGCTCGGATCCGAGTCCTGTCCTCCATGGCTGCTTGCAGCTTCTCCCCTCT
Organism: Lithobates pipiens; assembly: GCF_037356315.1. NCBI lineage: Eukaryota > Metazoa > Chordata > Amphibia > Anura > Ranidae > Lithobates > Lithobates pipiens. Next base: position 6,252,766 of record NW_027507784.1, read on the forward strand.
TCCTCCTAGACATCCAATAGAAGCGCCTGTCCTTTCAGCCAAACGAGTGACCGGTGTTAAAGCCCACTTCTTGATTGACTGTGTTACAACAGCGAATATTCATTCGCTGTTGTAACACACCTGGGTGGGCTCAGAGTGCACTCTCTGTGACCCGAGCCCACCAGATGCTTCAAAAAACACAACTCCTCCGCATTGGAATCCATGCTCCATACAACACATCTGAAAGCCACCGGACGCATGGATAGGGGAGGCGACCATGAAGCTTGCCCTCTATGCTCCCTCCCCCAGTCTGTGATCATACTGCCATTGGACCTCTCACATTCTGCACTACTCCAGGCACCTCTCTCTGAGTTCACAGGATCTGGAACTACAGAGGAGGCATCAGGTACCAATGTGTGCAGACAGTACTGATTGTCAGCATGCATTGAGAACAAAACTGCAAACATTGGGGGGGGGGGGGGGGCATACATCCACCACAATGTTGATTTCCGGAGGAACCTCTATGAATTTTTCACTGAACCCTGATATTCTGCTGAACCCCCGGGTTGAGAAACCCTGCCTTAGGATGTTCTTGAGTTAAATTCCTTGTGAGAATTATTCTATATACCATCCTTAGGAAGGGGTTTCCTTAGATAAGACTCTTAGTTTGTCTCTTCGGATGAATAACACTGATCCCTCTATACAGAGGAAGAACTTCACATTTCTGAAATTCCACCTAATTTGTCAGAGTGTTTGTCAGGAGCATGTAGCGCTCCTTCTCCATCACAGCTGCAGTTCTCTTTCCAGCATCCTTGTATGGACTGTGATCCATTCTCTTTGTCAGCTTGTTCACCTGCAAGGTGCTTGATGTAGCTAGTCCCTGGGTGGAGACCAAACCTGATTTAAGCCAGCCAAGCCTGCAGTATCATACTTGTGATATTGTATTTAACACCTGCTCCAAGCTCCCTGTTTGTCTGCCATGTCTGCTAGTTTGGATTTCCTTGTTGACAACCTCGGATTGGATATCGTATATGCTTGGATTTCTTCCTGCCTTTTTACTATGGATTGACCCTGACAAGCCTCAGTGCTCACTCTGATGGTTAAGGTGTTCCTAGTGAAGCTGCTCTCCTTTAGCTGGGAAACACCAAAACACTACAAAGAAAAAAAGGAGGCTGCAAACGCCTAGTGCATTACCTTCAACACCAATGACATTTATTAAAACCGCCAAAAAAACTCAGACATGAGAGGATAAAATGTGTGTAGAACAAAAAACTCCAGTGACAGGGATATCACACTTCTACGATGGGAAAGCTGACACGTTTCGGGAGACAGATTCCCTTCCTCAGAGCTCTGAAGTGAGTTTGTCTCCCGAAACGCGTCAACTTTCCAACCATAGAAGTGTGATATCCCTGTCACTGGAGTTTTGTGTCCTACTCACATTTTATCCTCTCGTGTCCTGTGAGTATATCTTTGGCGGTTTTAATATATTTCATTGGTGTTGAAGGTAATGCACTAGGCATTTGTGCCCTCCTTTTTTCTTTGTAGTGTTATGGATTGACCCTGACTATTCTGAACCTTGCCTGCCAAATACCTGAACTGTCATTGAACTGCTCTGCCTGTCTGCCAACCACAAGTACCTGTTTACCGTGTTCAGTTTTCATTTGCTCCGTCATGGTGGCAAGGCACTATAGCATTGTGTATAAGTCCCGGGGCAAACAAATACCAATAGGCCTGCTTTCCTTATAGAAAAGGGGGCTGCTATAGGTGTAGAACATTGAAACTAGCTATAGTGCCTGTCAGGGACATGCTGGCCATAACGCAGCTGATGCTTAAGTGAAGATAAAAATGTGCATGTGTGCGCACAATCCTGCAAGTGCCCATCTTGCCAGGCACAGGCGCACTAATGCACATGCACACACGTGTTTGACCAGTAATGCTGGTGCCAAGATGGCATATGTAAGTGCATCAGTCGCACCAGCACATTGCTGTCTGATCTGCAGCTGTACCTGTGTTCTTGAACCTGATCCTGCTTACTCCTGTATTAGAACCAGCTTGCCTCTGACTGTGTGTGAATCTTCTACCCTGATCCCAGCCTGTATCTGGACTTTGCCTCTGCCTTCTACTTACCTGCCTGAACTTGTGTTGCTCTCATCTCTGTCTGTACCTTGATGACTCTTTGTCTGCTATCTATGTCTGCATCTGACCGTCTGTTACAAACCCGGCTTGTCTTGCCATGTATCATGTGTCTCTTCTGCTCTGCATGCACCTGCCTGGCTCCTCCTGGAGCATCCTCTATTGTGGGCTACCAGTCTTCCTGCACCAGCTTTTGCCACTTCCTACTGTTTCTCACTGCCACCAGCCCTGGATTTTCTGTTTCTGCCAACACCCGCTGTCTAGCTATCCAGGGCATCCTGGTGAAGCACCCGCTGCACAAACATCACAAACGTCTCTGAGCCGGGGCTGTACTATAGGCCTTCCCTCTGCTGTCAGGTACATGACAGTGCCTGACCACCTGTGTTAGGGGGTTAGCATGACAATGTTTGCAAGGAACACACCTGCCCCAGAATAGGGACACAGCTTATGTAGTTAGTCCTTTTTCTCCCAATATGTTACTCCACCAGCCAGCCAAGGGTGATCCACTTTTAATAAAATAAAATTGATTAGCTAAACCACATACAAGGAGACTAGACCAGAGCCCAATCCTGCCTCCTCCTTCAATTGACTACGGCTGCTAAACAGACCATCGCCAAAGCCTGGAAAACCCCGAATCTCCATATAGCTGAAACGAAAAATAGGGTAACCCAAGCCATGATTCATAGCAAGATTGAGGCAACAATATTGGATCGTGTCCCTCACCACTCTCGAATTTGGACTCCCTGGGCAGACAACTTTCTCCCTCCAGACTTTGGCACAAGCCTTCTTGTGCCATAAATTTAGTCCGCCCTGAAACTGAATGGTTTGATGGCCCTCTGGGCTCCCGTGTGGTCCCCGCCGACACTGACTCTCTCCCTTCCTGTCCCTTTTTTCTCTTAGAATGTCTTTCCTTCCTACTTTATCCTCCCCTCCTCTCTTTCTCTTTAGCCTATGGCTATAAATTCCCTAGTTATGTTCCTTGTGACAAGAACAAGGTCCTTAGGCTGACTATCACCCTTAGGGCCGGTTCACACAGGGGGCGACACGAGGCGACACGACTTGCCGTGCCGCGACCTGACAAATCGCCCCCGTTCTGTACAATGGAACCGTTCTGAGAGGAGCGACTCGAGTCGCTCCGACTCAGAAAAAAGGTTCCTGTACTACTTTTGGGCGACCTCGGGGCGACTTGCATTGACTTCTATACAGAAGTCATTTGCAAGTCGCCGCTGAGGTCGCGGCAGGTCGCGGCGAGGCAAGTCGTGTCGCCTCGCATCGCCCCCTGTGTGAACCGAGCCTTACCCTGCATTCTCCTCTGCCTCTGCAATTTGTTTATTGTTTTACATTGATGTTGGGTGGGGGGTTATTCTCTTTTCTACTGGATGTCCTCTTAGCGAATACACCAGTGTGTCCCCTTGTTCCAACTTAGAGTGCGCTAGTAATGTTTTTTGTATCTGGCGTTATGTGCCGCGCTCTCAGGCTTGAATACTTCTGTTTGTATCTTCTGTTCTTGTGTTGTTCACAATAAAAAATTTGAAATTAAAATAAAATTGATTAGAATATTTACTTACCTCCACCAGAAGTGAGAGCAGCTAGAAATAAAATGCAAAAAAATCAGATATTTTTCATAGCAAAAATTATGTTACTCGTTACATTTGTTCATTTGTTCTATATAATATGAAATATGTATGTGTGTGTGTGTATATATATATATATATATATATATATATATATATATATATATATATATAAATACTGTATATGCAGTGGAGCCTTATATGGCTCTCAAAGCTACTGTGCTGGGAACTACTAATATCAAGACAAATTTTAATTCATTCTATGCTCCATGTTTCTAAAAACCCGTCCACAACTCTGCCCCCAGCTACATCACTAACCTAGTCTCAAAATACCAACCAAATCATCCTCTTCGTTCCTCCCAAGACCTTCTGCTCTCTAGTTCCCTCATCACCTCCTCTCATACTCGACTCCAGGACTTCTCCCAAGCCTCTCCCATCCTTTGGAATTCCCTACCCCAATCTGTCCGACTATCTCCCAACTCTATCCACTTTTAGACGATCCCTGAAAACCCTTCTCTTAATCTTGATAAGCCTATCCTGCCTCACAACTGTATTTTCCTTTTCTCCATCAGCTCATCCCCCACAGTGATCACCTTTTGTATCACTTGACCCTCCCTCTTAGATTGTAAGCTCTAACGAGCAGGGCTCTCTGATCCCTCCTGTATTGAATTGTATTGTAACTGTACTGTTTGCCCTAACATTGTAAAGTGCTGCACAAACTGTTGGCGCTATATATATATCCTGTATAACAATAATAATAATATTGTTCTGATTGGATGCCTGATATGAGCACAGATGCTCTCAACAAGGATAAAATTTACTCCTTAGGTTATTTTGCCCACATAATTTTCACAGTTAAAGGGGTTGTAAAGGTAAATGTTTTTTCACCTTAATGCATTCTATGCATTAAGGTGAAAAAAACATCTCACAGTGCCTGCACCCCCAGCCCCCCCGTTTTACTTACCTCACCATTCAAAAGCCCCGCGCTCGTCCTCGACTTTCTCTTCATCACTCAGCCTGGCCGCTGATTGGCTGGAGTGGATGAATGGAAAGCAGCGCAGCCATTGGCTCGCGCTGCTTTCAATCACATTCACTGACGCGGAGCGCCGGGGGGCGTGGCCGCGTGAAACAGCGAGCGGCTATAGCACGGGAGCGCGCCCGCAGATGCTTCTCACCATGCGAGGGGAGCTCCCATGAATGTGAGACGTACCTGCGGGAGGAAGCAGAGACAGCCGCCGAGGGACCCCAGAAGAGCAGGTTCGGGGCCACTCTGTGCAAAACGGGCTGCACAGTGGAGGTAAGTATAACTTGTTTGCTATTTATTTATTTATTTTTACTTTACAATCCCTTTAACCTGTGAGAAAATGTCTACTTAATTTTATTGCATTTTTTTTTTTTTTATGTGTGATGTACTATGATTAAATTACAGCTAATTATTACTAAAATGTAAAGCTTAAAACCCTAAACGAACATGTTCATTTAGAATATATATTTGCAAAAGCTCAATTCTGGCACTCTAAATTTCTAATTATGGGTCAACCTTGGTGACAAAACCCCAATTGGACTATTAGCCCTTGTACACGCGGGTCGGACATTCCGACAACAAAATCCGTCGGATTTTTTCTGGTGTTGCATACTGGGGGGTCGGACAAAGTTGTCGGAAAATCCGATCGTTCAGAACGTGGTGACATTTGTTCATTACGATGGGACTACGTTCAGGCTAGTAGCCAATAGCTTTGGTCTCGTAATTTGATCTGAGCATGCGTGGCACTTTGTCAGATCGGAATTCTCTACAAACAATCGGACAAAGTCCTATCGGATCATGTTGTCGGACAATTTTATATCCAGTTCTGAGCTTACTGCCCATTCTTCAAATTCACTCCTTTAGTGCTGCCCAACTTTGTTAACTGAACCTAAAACCTAATTTCACTAACCATCAAGCTCTTGTGATCTGGTATTAGCCCTTGTACACACGGTCGGACATTCCGACAACCAAATCCGTCGGATTTTGTCCAACGGATTTTGTCCGAAACTGTTCCATACACACGGTCGGACAAAGTTGTCGGAAAATCTGATCGTTCAGAATGTGATGACGTAATTTCGTTACGACGGGACTACGTTCAGGCTAGTAGCCAATAGTTTTGATGTAGGAATTTGATCTGAGCATGCATGGCACTTTGTGCGATCGGAAATTCTCTACACATGATCGGAGTATGTCCGATCGGAGCATTTTGTCAGAAAATTTTACCAACAAGTTGGAAAACTTGGTCCGTCGGATACTCCAACGGAAACAGTCCGATGGAGACCACACACAGTCGGAATATCCAACAAAACGGTCCGATCGGACACATTCCGTCGGAATCTCCGACCGTGTGTACAAGGGCTTAGACATGTGTCAGTACCCCCCACTGGACTATTCCTTTGCATGTACAGTCAAACCTTGGATTGGGAGTAACTTGGTCTGCAAGTGTTGTGCAAGACAAGCACATTTTTTAAATAAATTTTGACTTGATATACAAGCGATGTCTTGATATACAAGTAGCGTCATGTCACAACTGAGTATAAAAGAGAAGAGAGGCGCTTCTTATGCCCCGTACACAGGGTCAGATTTTCCGATGGAAAATGTTTGCTGGGAGCTTGTCGTCGGAAATTCCAACCGTGTGTAGGCTCCATCAAACTATTTTCCATCTGAATTTCTGGCGCACAAAATTTGAGATCTGGATCTCAAATTTTCCCGACAACAAAATCCGTTGTTGGAAATTCCGATCGCGCGTACACGATTCCGACGCACAGAGTTCCACGCATGCTCGGAATCAAGCAGAAGAGCCGCAACAGGCTATTGAACTTCAATTTTCTCGGAACTTCGTACGTGTTGTACGTCACCGCGTTCTTGACCTTCGGGAATTTTCGTCAAGATTTGTGTGACCGCGTGCATGCGAGACAAGTTCGAGCCAACATCCGTCGGGGGAAAAGAACATGGATTTTGTTGTCAGAAAATCCTATCATGTGTACAGGGCATAAGTGCAGCAATATGGTTACATTTAATGAAGGAACAACTCACATGGATGATAAATAAACCTGACACATCTAAGTACGCAGGCGTCCGGGGAAAGATGTTCACATAGACCGTCCTCCAGTCCACCACAGTCGCCTTTGACGTCATCCCTTCCACTTTGCACTCCACGACCAATTCAAACCTCGCTTTCATAACGCTCTACTGCAGGGTAGTCTTCCTGGTCACGATTGCAGACTGATAGCGGTGAGAGCTGGCGGTGTGGGGGGCGGTCTATGTGGACAGCTTTACCCCGGATGCCTGCACACTTAGATGTGCCAGGTTTATTTATCAACCATGTGAGTTACTAAATGCTGTATACTTAGATGGGCCTGTTTTAATCACCAACCATGTGAGTTGCTAAATGTCGTACCTTCATTAAATGTAACCCTATTGCTACACTTTGCCCTTGTACACACGATCGGAGATTCCGACAGAATGTGTCCGATCGGAGCATTTTGTCGGATATTACGACTGTGTGTGGTCTCCATCGGACTGTTTCCGTCGGAATATCCATCTGACCAAATTTTCCAACTTGCCGGAAATATTTTCCAACAAAATGGTCCGATCGGACATACTCTGATCATGTATAGAGAATTCCGATCAGACAAAATGCCACGCATGCTCAGATCAAATTCCTACATCAAAGCTATTGGCTACTAGCCTGAACGTAGTCCCGTCGTAACGAAATAACGTCATCACGTTCTGAACGATCGGATTTTCCGACAACTTCGTCCGACTGTGTGTATTCAACAGTTTTCGGACAAAATCCGACGGATTTGGTTGTCGGAATCTCTGATTGTGTATACAAGGGCTAAGAGGCTCCTCTCTTCTCTTTTATACTCTGGAGCTCCTGCTGGATTTTGCTTCTATTGCCCTTGTGGAGGCTTCCATTTGTAGATGGACATTTTATGGTTACACAACCTATCACATTGCTATAATCTTTTTATATGGACTATAAACTGAAGGACCTAGGAATACATGGTTGTGGAACGAATCATCTGAGTTTCCATTATTTCTTATGGGGAAATTTGCTTTGATATACAAGTTCTTTGGATTACAAGCATGTTTCTGGAATGAATGATGCTCACCATCCAAGGTTTTTAATGTACCACTTTTAATGTGGTTTCTATGACTCATATTTGACCCACTGGGGGTTTCGGGCCCCCACTTCTCTCTGTTTTTCCATCATCCTCATGTCTGTTCTCTCTCTGTTTTTCCTCCCTCTATTTCTCCCACTTTCCTCTTCTCACCCTTTCAGACTCCATCTACAAAACTTGCAGTCATGGTTGTACCATGTATGCTTGCCTCACATTAAGAGAACATGCAGATTTGTACCCTCTTTTTGAGTTTATGGATATGTTTTACTTTGCAAGATTACTGTTGGTTTTACAATTTTTTTTGGTCTATGTATGCAAAATGTTTCAATAATGACCCAATGAACCAAAAATGTCAAGCTTACCTACAGTAAACGACTCAGCAACTGAAAGTAAAATAAAGACACACATTATTATTATTATTATTATTATTATTATTATTATTATTTAATTGTACTTGTATTTTTATAAATTTAAAGATTTACTGTAACTATACATATATATATATATATATATATATATATATATATACACACACACACATATATATATATATATATATATATATATATATATATATATATATATATATATACAGTGGTGTGAAAAAGTGTTTTCCCCCTTCCTTATTTCCTGTTCCTTTGCATGTTTGTCACACTTAAGTGTTTCGGAACATCAAACCAATTTAAACAATAGTCAAGGACAACACAAGTAAACACAAAATGCAATTTGTAAATGAAGGTGTTTATTATTAAAGGTGAAAAAAAATCCAAACCATCATGGCCCTGTGTGAAAAAGTGATTGCCCCCCTTGTTAAAACATACTATAACTGTGGTTGTCCACACCTGAGTTCAATTTCTCTAGCCACACCCAGGCCTGATTATTGCCACACCTGTTCACAATCAAGGCATCACTTAAATAGGAGCTGCTTGACACAGTAAGGTCCACCAGAAGATCCTTAAAAGCTACACATCATGCCGAGACCCAAAGAAATTCAGGAACAATTGAGAAAGAAAGGAATTGAGATCTATCAGTCTGGAAAGGGTTATAAAGCCATTTCCAAAGCTTTGGGAATCCAGCGAACCACAGTGAGAGCCATTATCCACAAATGGCGAAGACATGGAACAGTGGTGAACCTTCCCAGGAGTGGCCGGCCGCCCAAAATTACCCCAAGAGCGCAGCGACGACTCATCCAAGAGGTCACAAAAGACCCCACAACAACGTCCAAGGAACTGCAGGCCTCACTTGCCTCAGTTAAGGTCAGCGTTCATGCCTCCACCATCAGGAAAAGACTGGGCAAAAATGGCCTGCATGGCAGAGTTCCAAGGAGAAAAAAAGAACATCAAAGCTCGTCTCAATTTCTCCACAACACATCTTGATGATCCCCAAGACTTTTGGGACAACATTCTGTGGACCGATGAGACAAAAGTGGAACTCTTTGGAAGGTGTGTGTCCAAGTATATCTGGCGTAGAAGGAACACTGCATTTCATAAAAAGAACATTATACCAACAGTAAAATATGGTGGTGGTAGTGTGATGGTCTGGGGCTGTTTTGCTGCTTCAGGACCTGGAAGACTTGCCGTGATAAAAGGAACTATGAATTCTGCTGTCTACCAAGAGATCCTAAAGAAGAATGTCCGACCATCTGTTTGTGTACTCAAGCTGAAACGAACTTGGGTTCTGCAGCAGGACAATGATCCTAAACACACCAGCAAGTCCACCACCGAATGGCTGAAGAAAAACAAAATGAAGACTTTGGAGTGGCCTAGCCAAAGTCCTGACCTGAATCCTATTGAGATGTTGTGGTATGACCTTAAAAAGGCCGTTCATGCTCGAAAACCCTCTAATGTAACTGAATTAGGACAATTCTGCAAAGATGAGTGGGCCAAAATTCCTCCAGGACACTGTAAAAGCCTCATTGCACGTTATCGCAAACGCTTGGTTGCAGTTGTTGCTGCTAAGGGTGGCCCAACCACTTATTAGGTTTAGGGGGCAATCACTTTTTCACACAGGGCCATGATGGTTTGGATTTTTTTTCACCTTTAATAATAAACACCTTCATTTACAAATTGCATTTTGTGTTTACTTGTGTTGTCCTTGACTATTGTTTAAATTGGTTTGATGTTCCGAAACACTTAAGTGTGACAAACATGCAAAGGAACAGGAAATGAGGAAGGGGGCAAACACTTTTTCACACCACTGTATATATATATATATTATTATTATTTTTTTTTTTTTCGTGTCAATTACTTTTAGTTTATCAGAATATACCGTACCAGCTACTAAAGTTAAGCCTAGGCATTATGTCCAATTTTCTACAAACAAAGGAAGAGATATAAAAGGAAAAAGAGAATAGCACATCATTACTTCTGCATAAACTTTCAGCAAGTTATTTTTTTTTACCTTAATGCGGCGTACACGCGATCGGAATTCCGGCCAGAAAAAGACCGATGAGAGCTTTTCATCGAAAAATGCGACCGTGTGTACGCTCCATCGGAATTTAGCTGTCCGAATTTCCGCCAGCCAAAAATTGATAGCATGTTCTCAATTTTCCCGAAGGAAAAACTTTCTATCGGTAATTCCGATCGTGTGTAATGCAATTCCGACACGCCAAAAATCACGCATGCTCAGATTCAACTACCAGACAGAAGCTATTGGCTACTGGCTATTGAACTTCCTTTTTCTAGTCACGTCGTACGTGTTGTACGTCACCGTGTTATAAATGATCGGAATTTGATGTGACCCGTGTGTAGGGAAGACAGCTTGAGCCGAATTCCATTGGAATTCCATCGGGAAAACCATCAGAGCTTTTTCCGACGAGAATTCCGATCGTGTGTACGCGGCATAAGTCGTATTTTAATTAGACATGTGCAAAAGGAAAAAATTTGTTTAGTTTCGTTTCGTTTTAATTCGTTAATTCATTAATTTCGTTTAGTTATATTCGTTAACTTCCTTAAATTCGTTTTCGGATTTCGTTTAGTTTTCTACCGAATTCGAAAAATCGGCCACATTCGAAAATATTTCAACCAAATTCGAAAATATTTCTATCGGATTCGAAATGATTTCAACATGATTCGACATTATTTCAACCACATTCGAAAATATTTTGTGACCCAACTTTAGGGCCATCTATCTCGGGGTCACTTGGTGCTAGAAACTCCAAATTTGGAAATGTTGTATTGATAGTAATATTGTGTTTGCATACCAAATTTGGGGTTTCTAGCTATAAGTGACCCCGAGATATGTGGCCCCAAAATCGGGTCGCAAAATGTTATTAGTTAATAGAGCAGAGAATAACATTTTGCGACCCTATTTTGGGGCCACATATCTGGGGGTCACTTATAGCTAGAAACCCCAAATCTGGTATGCAAACACAATAATACTAGCACTATAACATATCCAAATTTGAAGTGTCTAGCACCAAGTGACCCCGAGATACATGGCCCTAAATTCGGGTCACAAAATATTTTCGAATGCGGTTGAAATAATGTCGAATCATGTTGAAATCATTTCGAATGCAGTTGAAATAATGTCAAATCATGTTGAATTCATTCAAATTCATTCGTTATATTTCTTTCGTATTCGTTGTAATTTGTTATTTTTTTATTCGGACATTCGGATGCATCCGAATGTCCGAAAGATGCAAAATTCGGCCGAATTTCGATTCGTTACGAAACGAATTGCACAAGCCTAATTTTAATCTGTTGAACGACTTTCTAGAAATATACAGTTCATCACATTTTAATGTGAACATAGAGCAGTTTGCTGAGATAAAATAAGATATACAGTAATTTGTGGATTGAAAAGGGGGAGAAAAATGCCTGACTTCCCTGTAGAAGATCTCCTCATGGGTTAAGACTGATAACTCACAGACCTCCCCTGCAGAGGCGATGGGGGCAGCACAGTGGCTAAGTGGTTAACACTTTTGCTTAGCGGCCCTAGGGTCATTGTGTGGAGTTTGCATGTTCTCCCTGCGTGGGTTTCCTCCGGGTACTCCAGTTTCTTCCTATACTCCAAAGACATGCTGGGAGGTTAATTGTCTCCTGTATAAATTGCCCCCATATGTGTATGTATCCATGTGAGTTAGGGACCTTAAATGGTACGCTCCTTGAGGGTTAGGGGCTCATGGGAAGGTACAATGTATATGTAAAGTGCTACATAAATTGAGGGTTTTAGAAGTACCTGCAATGAATAAATAAATAATAGTAACTATAATGGACACCTTGAGAGTGAGGTCCTTGGCAGGTTCTAAGGGCAGCTACTGAAGGGCCAAAAGAACCCATGGAGAAACAGTGGAGGAGGGGAGATATGTGTGAGACAACCTGGTCTAAAGCGTTACATAGAGAGTGAGAAGCTAATGGCCTTCGAAACACTACAGCCAATGCTGAGAATTGCCCTTTAATCATATCCATGATCCAGAGCAGACTGGAGGAAGGGCAGAAGGAGTCCAATAAAGTATCTCTTATGTCGCGTACACACGACCAGGCTTTTTGACGGACTAGGTCCGACGGAACGAATCAGTCGGATATTACGATCGTGGATGGGCTCCAGCTGACTTTTTTTTTTTCCCCAAAAGTCAGACGGACCTAAAAATAAAACATGTTTCAAATCTTTCCGAAGGACTCAAGTCCGGTAGAAAAATCCGTTTGTCTGTATTGTCTGAAAACTGACGCTAGGGCAGCTATTGGCTACTGGCTATGAACTTCCTTGTTCTAGTCCGGTCGTACGTCATCACGTTTCAATCCATTGGACTTTGGTGTGCTTGTGTGTTGCCAAGTACGTTCATTCAGAAAGTCCATTGGAACTCCGACAAAAGTCAGTTGGGAAGACCGTTGGACCTAGTCCCTTGAAAAGTCCGGTCGCGTGTACGCGGGATTAGGGGAAATTTCTTTGGCTTGCACCAACCAAAATAGTATTTCCTGATGACTGTGAATGTTCACAGGCTTTTCACGTTCTAGATGTGGAATGGTATACAAGGCTGGAATATACAGTTCTGGCCATGTGAGAATCAAGTTTGTGCTGGAGACCATGCTGAACCGACTGGATCAGTCACTGGTCATGGGTGGGTTGTTGTGATGGTAATGAAACCTCTTGGGGTTTGGGCTGCTGCCTTTTTTTTTCCATGGCCTTATGGTTATTTCCACATGCAGACTTGGAAAAGTAGGAAGAGGGGAGCACCTGGTGTCCAAAAGAATGTGGATTTGAAAGTAGGTTAAAAGGTATTGTAATATCGACAAGTATATCAAAGCCATGCGGTTTGGGGGAAAGGACTCCCCCCCTTCCTTGGGGCTATTGAACAAACATAAGACTGGGATGCCATTACAGTTCATGTGCATGTAAAGGCATGTGTTCCAATACTTTTGACAATATTGTATTTGTATAGGCTACACCAGCTATTTCCAAAAATATTCTTTATTAGAAATAAGTCTTACCTTTCTGCTTTATAGGTCCAAGAGTCATATTTTTCACATCATTATTGCCCAGCGGAGAAGCTCTCATTGAAGGACAACTCTAAAAATCAGAAAATGGGTCATCAAACTGTTACCCAGGGCCAGAAACAATAATAGTTTTACATTACTATATACATAGCAAAGAGTTCAACTTTTCAGTTTTGTTGCTTGTGATTATAAATAGTTTTTCCAACTTTTTGAAAGAAAGAGCCTTCATTTTCATTTTACATCTAATTCCACAAAATGTCCACAGCCAGAAGTCCTCTATGAACCCGTGACATTGAGTGGGTGGAACCTGATGCTGAAGGTGAGACACTAGTTCCCCATCAGGTCCTCTCTCTTCTTGTAATTGACAACTCTCAAATATTGCCTCCCCCCTCCATCGTGACTGAGATATGGGGTACATATATAAAAACCTCAAACTAAAACCCATTGCTGTAAATCCACCAACAAATACAATTCCAGCTGCCTGCCAAAAATAAAATAGACAACCTGACTCACTGGACCAATCCCACTATTACCACTAGCCGAACGACGGCTCCCCAAACTGTCATCAGCTATACAAGGGAGGAGGCGGGGATAGTGGAGACATCATTGCCTATACAGTAATAATGTAATACCTCCGATCTCCACCCATTTCCTTTCATGGATGGGGATTCCTGGCCATGTTAGTGAATGGACCAGGTGACATAAGTGTAAGCCCACGTACACACGGTCGGAGATTTTGCCAACCAAATCCGTCGGATTTTGCCCGTCGGATTTAGTCCGACGGATTGTGTCCGAAACTGTTGCATACACACGGTCGGGCCAAGTTGGCGAAAAATCTGATCTTTCAGAACGTGATGACATAATTTCGTTACGATGGGACTACATTCAGGCTAGTAGCCAATAGCTTTGATGTAGGAATTTGATCTGAGCATGCGTTGCACTTGGTCCGATGAAAATTCTCTACACATGATCGGATTAGGTCCGTCCGGCCCAGTTGGTCGGGAAATATTTCCAACATGTTGGAAAATTGGGTCGGACGGAGATTTGGACGGAATCAGTCCGATGCATATCACACACAGTCGGATTATCTGACGACACGATCCGATAAGACGCATTCCGACAGATTCTCCGACCGTGTGTACAAGGGCTAAGGCTGGGTTCACAATGCCATATGGAGCGGCTCACATCAGGGGTTCCGGTGCATACACGTTCACCGTTTCAGGTCTGATTTTGGTCTGAATTTTTGGCTGAATTTGGACCTGAAACGGACCTGCTAGACGCACTGGACTCCTGTGCAATTCGCTCTGGACAAAGAGAAAACGTGCCAATAAAAGAATCTGCTCTGAAGCCACTCCAGAGATGTGTGAACCGGTTCCACTGAGAGCTCACAATCTCCTGACACGCGAATTGGATATGGGGAAACCTAGAGCCAATTCTCCGTAGTGCGAATCCAGCCTTAAGGACACGGCAGGTGCAAGTGCCCGCTGCTTCCCTAGTAACCATTGGCAGCCAGCAGCTGTCACATTTGTCCACACGGAACACCTTGAAGATCTAGCTTTCAGATGAATGTCCAAAGAGCCAACAATGAGCTCAATTCTAAAAGGGACCCCCAGATAGTCAACCCTTTTACAATCAGCTGCTGGCTAGGGAATTATAGATGGTTGCGGAATTAGGTTGGAGTTGCATCGTTGGTTGTTATTATGCAAGAAGCCACCAGCATGTTAGCAACCAACAAGGGAGGTCGGATACAATGCAATGCAGGGGCGTTGCTAGAGCAGGGGCTTCAGCCCGAAGACCAAGACCGAGTCCGACGGGGAGGTAAGCTCACCTGCTGGTTGCTGCCCATCAATGCTGCTCACTAAAAACTGACCTACCTGACCCACACTGACCATTACACTGACCTACCTGACACAATTTGACCTACCTGACACACTTAAACCTACCTGACTTACACTGACCTACCTGATGCACATTAACCATTACATTGATTAACCCACACTGACCTACCTATTGCACACTGACCATTACACTGACTAACCCACACTGACCTACCTGACCCACACTGATCTTACCTGACACACACTGACCTACCTGACATACACTGACCTACCTGACAACATACACTGACCTACCTGACAACATACACTGACCTACACTGCCACTGACATGCACTGACCATTACACTGACCCAGACCCACACTGACCTACCTGACACACACTGACATGCACTGACCTAGTTGACCCATTACATGTGATGTTAGACTCCAGGTAACCGTGACCTCTGGCTCCACCTGGAGCTCAGCCATAGTGTGCGGCATCAGCGCACCCATCCCAGGAGACAGCAGGCAGCCAGAGAGCTGCCCGCCCGAGCTCCAAGTGGGGACCTTCTCAGTGAGGCAGCCACATTGTAATTCCCGCCTTCTGGAGCCTGCAGCGCCTATGATGGGCATAACACATCCTGCGGTCCCGGCATTGTCCATGTCCATCATAGGCGCTACAGGCTCCAGAAGGTGGTACCTGCTATGTCACTTGGCCATGCTCCAAGTCAAGGGCTAATAATACATTTGTGAATGCCCGACACCCGGGGCTTTTTGGGGGCCCACTAGGGGCACCAGCCCCCCATTAGCACCCCCTCCCGACGCCACTGCTACAATGATAATACTGTTGCCTAAAATTGTATGACTTTGTGTAGCAAGGTTCACCGTAAGTTATTTAGTTGGTCTGTTCAGCATCTAATATCGAATCTCATCTTCATGTACCTCCAACTTTTCACCCAAACCCTAACCCCTTGCCACCTGAAAAAAAAAATATTAAAAGTCAGCAGCTACAAATACCGCAGCTGCTGACTTTTAATAAATGGACACTTACCAGTTCCAGGGTCCAGCGATGTCGGCAGCAGATGACGAGCAATCGCCCATCTCTCGGCTGCCCCCGCTGCCATCCTCTGTCAGGGAATCGGGAAGTGAAGCGTTGCGGCTTCAATGCCCGGTTCCCTACTGCGCATGCAAGAGCAGTGCTGCACGTCTTCACTGGTCCCTGCTGTGTCCTGGGAACTGTGTGTTTCCCACAACACAATGGGGGGGGGGGGTGGGGCATCTGTGGCTAGCTATTCCCAGAAATGGGTGCAGATACCTGGATTATACAGGTATCTGCACCGCCCTCCCCCCTGAAAGGTGCCAATTGTGGCACCGGAGGGGGGGGCGGAGAATCCGATGAGTGGAACTTCCACTTGAGTGTGGAGGTCCGCTTTAACTGTTAATTCTTTTCTCGCAGATGTTCTGGATATATCCTTCAGCTATTCAAACAAATTCAAATTCTGAGGGTTTCTACATCCAAAGGTATGAGAGAAATTCTTATGCCCCGTACACACGTTCGGAATTCTCAGATGAAAAAGCTATGATGGTTTTTCCCGACAGAATTCCGCTCAAACTTGGCTTGCATACACACGGTCATACAAACGTTTGCTGCATTTTTGACCGTCAAGAACGCCGGTGATGTACAACATTAAGACGAGTCGAGAATATGAAGTTCATTGCTTCCGAGCATGCGTCCAATTGTTTCTGAGCATGCGTAGGAATTTTGCCCGCCGGAATTGCTACAGACGATTGGGATTTTCCGATCAAAACTTTTTCCGTCTGAAAAATTGAGAACCTGCTCTCAATCATTTGCTGGCGGAAATTCAGCCAGCAAAATTCCGATGGAGTATACACCCGGTCGTATTTTCCAATGAAAAGCTCTCATTGGTCGTTTGCTGCCTGAATTTCCGATCGTGTGTACGCGGCATTAATGTATTTTTTAATCTTCAAAAAGATCCTCGGTGTTATGTAAATCAGACCATTTTTACAGTGCAATTAAAAAGCCGAATTTTATTAGACATATCAGTTAGTTAATGATGTATATTGTTCAAATCTCTTTTAGAGGAGCAAATTAATGTTACCAATTTAGAGTATTTTACAAATAGTGAATAGCTTACATTTAAAAAAAATACATCATGTATCTATTTATTATGAAGGCATTCATTTATAATACAATTGACTAAATACCTAAGTAATAAACATTGCAATAAATTATAAATTCATTGTAAATGTATGTGCCATTATTTTCTATACAAATTTTAAAATGCACATTTACATTTTTAATGGAGAATTTTATCTTTCCTTTTTCTAAAATTTTTTTCATTAGTTTATCAAAGGCAATGATTATATTTAATACAAAAAGGATAAACCAACAGAAGAACTTACTCTAATTATTCCAATTATTATTATAATAATAATAATAATAATTATTATTATTATTATTATTATGCTATAAAGCTGTCACACAAAATATAATGCTGCTTGGAAAAAACAGAGCCAATCCTCTGCATCAGAGGAGCTTACACTCTACTATCCCCACCACTAATGTATACACAATAATAATGACAGCTTAACCGCTTGAGATCCGCACTATAGCCGAATGACAGCTACAGCGCGGACCTGCTGTGGCGGGACTACGTCTATTGACGTCGTCCCGAGCACGAGCGGCCTGCGCGCCCCCTGAGGGGCGCGCGCGGCGCGCTCTGTGATCAGCGAGTCTATGAGACTCGCCTGATCACGGATCGGAGCAAGGGGTCGATCCCGACCCCTTACCACGTGATCAGCTGTCAGCCTGCGGCCGTGAGAGGGACTTCAGTGCCAATCACGGCCAAGTCATCAGTGCCCACCTGCCCCCGCCAGTGCAACCTACTTATAGTAAAAGTGCCACCCATCAGTACCACCCCTTAGTGCCACCCATTAGTGCCCATAGCGCCACCCATCAGTGCCCATAGTGCCACCTATCAGTGCCCACAATCTGCCTCAACAACAGTGCTGCACCTCATATGCCACATATCTGTGCCCATCAGTGTCATCTACCAGTGCCCATCAGTGCCGCCCAACAGTGCCCAGCAGTGCCGCCTATCAGTGCACATCAGTCCCATCTATCAGTGGTACCTATCCGTGCCCATCCGTGCCACCCATCCGTGCCACTTATCCATGCCATCTTATCTGTGCCCATCTTTGCCCATCAGTGCCACCTTATCTGTGCCCATCAGTGCTGCCTTATCTGTGCCTATCAGTACCGCCTTATCTGTGCCTATCGGTGCCACCTTAACCGTGCCTATCAGTGCCCACCAGTGCATCCTATCAGTGCCCACAAGTGCCACCTCATCAGCGCATTTCAATGAAGGAGAAAAATGACCTGTTTGCAACATTTTATAACAAACTATTAAACATGATTTTTTTTTTTTGCATCTTTTTTTGTTTGTTTAGCAAAAAATAAAACTCCGAGCTGTAACTAAATACCACCAAAAGAAACTCTATTTGTGGGGAAAAAAATGATAAAAATTTCATTTGGGTACAGTGTTGTATGACCGCGCAATTGTCATTCAAAGTGCATCAGCGCTGAAAGCTGAAAATTGGTCTGGGCAGGAGGGGGGTTTAAGTGCCCAGTAAGCAAATGGTTAATGTGTTTATTACACAAAAAAAAATTCTGTTCCTTTAAAGGTTGTTATACAGCACAGTGCTTGTGCTGTATAATTTGGCCCCCCTATATCACCTGAAATACCTGGCTGATAATGCCTGCTGCTGCCTTTCCCCCTGTAAACTGATCACGGTTTATCATGGCTGCTGAGCCTGGACACCGTGGTCAGTTTACGTGTATCCGCCATCCGCAGCTCTCCAGTCCACCTCTGTCCACTCTCCCCCCTCCCTGCCTGTCAGTTCCGTGTCAGTGCCTCCCCCCCCCCACACTGCTGCTGCTGAGGTTGCATTAAAGGTTTTATACCATCCTCTGTGTTTAATAATTCTGTGTGCCCAGTATCTTTGTCAGTGTCAGTGTTTACCTATTTTCAGAGTGCCACTCGGTGCCCACGTGACCTGTCGCCTCTCTGCTCTCCCCATCTGACAGCTACAGTGGGTAGGGCCAAGATTCCCCCGCTGATGTCAGTCAGGAGGGGAGGAGGAGAGAAGAGAGAGGCGGCCGGTCACGTGAGCGCCGAGTGGCGCTCTGAAAATAGGTAAAGAACGTCTTATTGTTATGAAACGCATTTTCAGAGCGCCACTCGACGCTCACATGACCGGCCGCCTCTCTCTTCTCTCCTCCTTCCCTTCCGACTGACATCAGCGGGGGAATCTCAGTCCCACCCACCACAGCTGTCAGACGGGGAGAGCAGAGAGGTTACAGGTCACGTGAGCAAAGAGTGGCGCTCTGAAAATAGGTAAAGAACGTCTTATTTTTATGAAACACATTTTCACAGCACCACTTGGCGCTCACATGACCGGCCGCCTCTCTCTTCTCTCCTCCTCCCCTCCCGACTGACATCAGCGGGGGAATCTCGGCCCCACCCACCGCAGCTGTCAGATAGGGAGAGCAGAGAGGGGACAGGTCACGTGAGGCGCTCTGAAAATAGGTAAAGATTGGCTTATTATTTTTTATAAAACACAGACACTGGGGAACACAGGATTATTAAACACAGAGGATGGTATAAATTGCATATAGTGGCTTAACAACCACTTTAAGTGGAGCCCATTTAGCCTACCGGTATGCACAGTTGGAATAGTAAACAGTTTAACCTCCCCAAAAACGTGCAACTCTTTTCAGTCTGCCTTGTGCTTTCCACCCCTCTAACACACTACATATCTAGAGGGTGCCGGTCCTACTTTAGATTTCCAGGCTGCGGTGTACCCATTTCTATCTCTAGCCCGCTCGTTAGATAATTACCATCAATATCACTATGATAACTCATTGTCCAATCTGCAGCCCGGTGCCAAAGGAGGTTGTATTGCTGATTCGGGGAACAGATAAGTTATCTCTCTGGCTGTGCAGTGTGGCAGGGGTCTCTAAACCACAAGATTAGCCGAACAGATTAACAAAATCCCTTTTTTTGAGAGAAACGGTTCACAACGATCTGTTTCAACTCTGAATTCTGCTGCTCTGCTGAAACCTCAACTTTGATTTACAGGTAAACGCATTTCAACAATCAATACTCACAGTTGCGCACACTTTGCTGGAGGTGTCACACAATCCCACCTGACAGTGTAAATAAATCTGATTGAATCCTCCCAGAAATTTGAACACTTGAAGTGAAAAGCGACCTCTAAGGGACACTCCATTTTCCAGCACAGAGATTGTTTGGTCGTTCTTGTTGGGACATCTAAAAGTGATATCATCAGACAAAGGATTAGAAAATTTTCAACCATATCCAGATAGAAATGTGATTAATTTCCATTGATTAATAAATTATTTCCTGTAGCAGTTTTCCTGATCTGCTTCTGTCATTTCTGGATTGTTCCCCATTGATTAAATTCTAATGCCGCGTACACGCGACCGGACTTAGGTCCGACAGACTTTCGACGGAGTTCTGACAGAGTTCTGATGGACTTTCCGAATGAACGGACTTGGCCACACACAATCACACCAAAGTCCGACGGATTCAAACGTGATGACGTACGACCGGACTAGAATAAGGAAGTTCATAGCCAGTAGCCAATAGCTGCCCTCGCGTCGGTTTTTGTCCGTCGGACTAGCATACACACGAGCGGATTTCTCGGTAGGAACTGGGTCCGGCAGAGTTCTGGCGGAAAAATTTGAAACATGTTCCATTTCTAAAGTCTGTCAGACTTTTGCAAATCAAAAGTCCGCTGCAGCCCACACACACGATCGAATGGTCTGCTGGAATCATTCCGTCAGACTTTTGATGTTGAAAAGTCTGGTCGTGTGTACGCGGCATAACAAAAATGTTTTTACTTAACAGGCGATTGCTTGATTGGGGGTCTGTTCTGCAAACTAGAGGTCCACTCATTACGTAATACAATTTGAAGCAAAATATTTTGGACACTTCTTTGCTTTTTTCAAATATATTTTAATGTTATAAAAATTGTAAAAATGTAAAAACAAACAATAAAAGCAAGCAATTTAAAATAAGAGTAAAAAATAAAAAATAAGAAAAAGTGCTATTGCAAAAAGAAGACTTGATTTGCTATTTCCCATTGTCTCATAAAAAATAAAAAATAAAATAAAATAATCAAAAACACTTGAAATCCAATCAAATTAAATAGCCTTAAACCATAATAATTTATCCTTCCTCGCTCACTCCAATGCCTTTCCCCTGTAGGCAAAATTCTGCCTAAAAAAATCACATAATTGTGGAAATTTTGGTGAAGTGAAATTGGGCAAATTTGCTTGTGTCTTGGAGGTAAGTATTACAATTTAATTTTCCTCTTCTAGTGTGAAATAACATAATTTTTTCTAAGTAATTAAATAATATTTTAAAACAATATTTTTTTTTATTCGGAGCGGCGATTTTAAATATGCTTAAAGCGCAACAATAAAAGTAAAAAAAATTCCTTTAACCACTTTCAGACCGGACCAATTTGCTGGTCAAAGACCAGACCACTTTTTGCGATTCGGCACTGCGTCGCTTTAACTGACAATTGCGCGGTCGTGCGACGTGGCTCCAAAACAAAATTGACGTCCTTTTTTTCCCACAAATAGAGCTTTCTTTTGGTGGTATTTGATCACCCCTGCGGTTTTTATTTTTTGCGCTATAAACAAAAATAGAGCGACAATTTTGAAAAAAACACATTATTTTTTACTTTTTGTTATAATAAATATCCCCCAAAAATATATAAAAAAACATTTTTTTCCCTCAGTTTAGGCCGATACGTATTCTTCTACATATTTTTGTTAAAAAAAAATCGCAATAAGCGATTATTGATTGGTTTGCGCAAAAGTTATAGTGTTTACAAAATAGGGATAGTTTTATAGCATTTTTATTAATAATTTTTTATTATTATTTTTTTTACTAGTAATGGCGGCGATCAGCGATTGTTATTGTGACTGCGACATTATGGCGGATACATCGGACATTTTTGACACATTTTTGGGACCATTGTCATTTATACAATAATCAGTGCTATATAAATGCAGTGATTCCTGTGTAAATGACACTGGCAGTGAAAGGGTTAACCAGTGGGTGGCAGTGTAGGGGTTAAGTGTTCCTAGGGGTGTGTTACTAACTGTGGGGGGGTTGGGCTTTCATTTAGTGAACACTGATCTCTGCTCCAATCACATGGAGCAGAGATCAGCGTCACTAGTTGCTAGGCAGAATGGAGAAATGCTGTTTACAACAGCATTTCTTCATTCGGCCGCTCCGTAAGACGATCGCGGGTCCCGACCAGCGCGGGAGCGCGCCGCCGGCGGCACGCTCCCGATGGCAGGGCGGCAAATTTAAAGGGACGTATATTTACGCCCATTTGCCTGCCCGTGCCATTCTGGTCGGCAAGTGGTTAAAGTGCAACAATAAAAGTTAAAAAAATTCCTTTAAATATCATGCCTGGGGGTCCCCTTAATATGCCTGTAAAGTGGCGCATCTGTAGCATGCATAACACATACACACACAACCAATCACAGATCGTGGTAAATGGCCAATCATAGCAGCCATATGTAAGCATATGATATCATCTCTCATTGACGACTCTTCTTCCTCACACAGAGACCGATGCGAGGAGGGAGAGTGATATGTAAGTATTCTACAACCGGTTCAAGAGATAATACAGTTCCCAAACAGTGCCATCAGTGCCCTCAGTGTCATCAATGCCCACAGTGTCATCAGTGCCCACAGTGTCATCAATGCCCACAATGTCATCAATGCCCACAGTGTCATCGGTGCCCACAGTGTTATCAGTGCCCACGGTGTCATTAGTGCCCACAGTATCATTAGTGTCACCGTGTCATCTGTGTCATCAATGCCATCGGTGTCACCGTGCAATCAGTGTCATCAGTGTCACTGTGCCCATAGTGTCATCAGTGTCAAACAAGCCATTAGTATCTTGTGGAAAAAAATGACATGTTCAAAAGTGTAGTAGGTAGTCAACAAGTTTGATATGTCATTTACTGTATGCTCCTAGAACACCTGGAGGTGCTACTTAAATGTTGGGCCTCTTTATATGACTAGGCTGTGAAAAAGTCTCACACATGTGGTATCGCCATACTCAGGAGGAATAGCAGAATGTGTTTTGGGGTGTAGTTGCAAGTATGCATGTGTTGTATGTGAGAAATAACCTGTTAATGTGACAATTTTGTAGAAAAAACAAATTGTCGTATTAGAATTGTGGGGAAAAAAAAGGACACCTTAAAAAAAAACGGCGCACGCTGCGATAGCAGATCAGGGTAAAGGGCCAATCACTGTGGTCCTTTCAAATGTGATCAGCCATGTCCAATCACAGCTGATCACAATGTAAACACACTTGCTGGTTATTGGCATTCCTTTCCTCACGCGCCGTCACAGTATGAGAAGAGGAAAGTCGGTAGCCAGCAAGTGTGACAGGAGACATCTACACTGATAATCAGGGCACTGAACATTAGTGTCTTGATAATCAGTGCAACCATAACAGCGACAATCAGTGTCCATCAGTGCCGCCTATCAGTGACCACCTGTGCTGATTATCAGTGCCCTTCAGTGCCACCTATTAGTGCCCAATAGTGCCGCCTATCAGTGACCACCTGTGCTGATTATCAGTGCCCTTCAGTGCCACCTATTAGTGCCCAATAGTGCCGCCTATTGGTGCCCATCAGTGCCATATATCTGTGTAGCCTCATCAGTGCCTCCTCAACAGTGCCCACCAGTGCCTCCTGTCAGTGACCATCTGCGCTGCCTATCAGTGCTCTTCAGTGCCACCTTTTAGTGCCCAATAGTGCCTCATATCAGTGCTGCTTATCAGTGCCCATCAGTGCCACATATCAGTGCAGCCTAATCAGTGCCTCCTCATTAGTGCCCAACAGTGCTGCCTCATCAATGCCTCCTCATTAGTGCCGCCTCACCAGTGCCTCCTCATGCCCATGCAAATTTGTCTGAACAGGAAGGGGGTAAAAGTGCCCCGTAGGCAAGTGGTTAATTGGCAACACAGGGATAATAATAAAATGACAAAACTTATTATAATTTAAGAAGAATAATATACAACACATGTAATGGACTTACTGGTTGGTTATGATGTTATATCTGGGGCCGGAGGAGCCATCAGGTGTTGGGGTGGCGTAGCAGTTTTTCATGACGAGCACAAATGGTGATGAACCGGAAGGTCCAGTTACAACGACACCAGCATATAGGATGGAGGAGGAGTTCAGCCACACCTGGGAGGCGGTATACGGGGCGATGTATGTGGAATCTTCGAACAGGCCCATCGTTATTGTGAAATTTGCTCTTCCAGCCACATTGATAGTAGCCGAGCTGTAACAGAATATAATCATTATTAAATATTAATTAGGAAAATGGTAAAGGCATGATAAGGGGGGATTTACTAAACCTGGAACTCTCAAAATCTGGTTCAACTGCCCATGGTAACCAAACAGCTTCAAACTTCAGCTTGTTCAATGAAGCTTTGACAACAAATCCTGGAATCCGATTTTGGTTTCTGTAAAGAGCTGCACCAGATTTTGCACTCCCCAGTTTTAGTAAACCAACCATGATGTGTTCATTTTTGGACTACGACAGAGATAGCTGGTTCTTTTGTTTTTAGGACGCAAAGATATTTTATGTGCATAACCGCAATATTACAAATAAACTTATATCGCTATTTTTTGAAAGAATTAATTCAAATCAGATCTCACTTTTACAAGATTTGTACCCAGCATCACTTTGTACAATAAATGGAACGTATGGTATGAAGATACTGAGATAAGGGGCTATTCCTAGTACAATCGTTTGTGTATTTTTTGTATTCTATCTAGGGGGGGGGGGAGGGTTTGGGGTCATGACCAGAACAACCTATTGCTCATGTTACGCAAAGGACCATAAATATGCTCAGTATTATTGGAATTTGTAGAGCCCCTTCATTTCTCAACTCATCCTTCCCGTGGTTGTAGAGGTTGAATATGGGACTTTGATAGAATGTCATACAAAGTAGTAGGAAGACAAACCATTCAGAGAGCTTACTGGTTCAAAAAAGCCCAAATGAATGCATTAGGGGTCAGAATAAATAAAACCTTCCCCTTCATCAAGGACTTCAATTAGAATAAGAGCCTTAAATGGACTTGTGTGAGTCTGCATATGGAAGCTAAGTATTGGATTGGGAGAGTTACTGACCAGCAGTATCTGCATGAGCAATCCAGATCTCGGTTGCTCATGCAAATACTGCTGGCCAGGTTCTTATTCAAGGTGAAGCCCTGAGGAAGGGGGGTTTATGACACCCCCGAAATGCATTGCATTTATTTTGAGTATTTTATCCCTTGGGCTGGTGCTCTTTTCCATTAGTTCAAGATTTTGTTCTGATGCATTTCTGCAGGACTGGACACCAACTGGACTGTCACAAGATCTGAGCACAATTGTATCTCATTCAGCCCCACACCTGTATCTAGGAAAGGTACCAAGGAAAAGCCACTCACACTACGTAGGTGCTGATAGCGGTTAGAAGGTTGATCTCCATGTTTAATGGATAAGCGCAATGAAAGTCAATGGGGATCTCGTCTCTTATAATCACTCCGTCAGATTGTGATGCTAGGTATACAGTATTTGTATATGTGATCTCAGTTCCATCGTTCTGAAAAAATAGCATTTAGAGCAAAAATGATCACAACAATTTTGGGCAAAAAACATTTTCTTTTTTCTCATTGTTAAATAGAACAGTACACATGTTATAGTCATGTAGTCGTGTATCCAGATCCTTTTTTCTGCAGCCTCCCACTCAGTCTGAGATTCCATTTAATCAAAATGACGCACCACAATTACATTTTGCCAGTATATCGGTCAAATGACCAATGATTGCTTTATTGATCCCTCTCTGATTGTCCCTGTTGTACCCTCTACCACAGGGGCCTCCAAACTTTCTAAGCAAGGAGCCGATCCACTGCCTTCCCGACTTTCGGGGGGGGGGGGGGCAGACTGTGGCCAACAGGAATAGGAATTTGTTTTAGGCATCAGCAGGGCTGGACTGGGACAGAAATTTTTCCCTGGACTTCATCCAGACCTGCCCACATACATTTTGAGTGTCCCATCAGCACCCCTTACATCAGAGTGTCCCATTGCCAGCCCCCTTACATCAGAGTGTCCCATCAGCACCCCTTACATCAGAGTGTCCCATTACCAGCCCCCTTACATCAGAGTGTCCCATTACCAGCCTCCTTACATCAGAGTGTCCCATTGCCAGCCCCCTTACATCAGAGTGTCCCATCAGCACCCCTTACATCAGAGTGTCCCATCAACACCCCTTACATCAGAGTGTCCCATTACCAGCCCCCTTACATCAAGTGCCCCATTACCAGACCCCTTACATCAGAGTGTCCCATCAGCACCCCCTTACATCCGAGTGTCCCATCACCAGCCCCCTTACAACAGAGTGTCCCATCAGCACCCCTTACATCAGAGTGTCCCATTACCAGCCCCCGTACATCAGAGTGTAACATCAGCACCCTCTTACGTCAGAGTGTCCCATGAGCAGCCCCCTTACATCAGAGTGGCCCATCACCAGCCCCCTTACATCAGAGTGGCCCACAAAACCCACGGCCCACCGCGGAAACTCCCGGTAGTCCCAATGGCCAGTACATGCCTGGGCATCAGTGGCAGTAAACAGTATCCTATCAATGGTATTAGCGGGGAAAATAGTGCTCCATTGTTGGTGTCAGTGGCAGGAGTTTTGCCCCTTTGTTGGTGTCAGTGGGCAGAATAGTGTCTCCTATTAGTGAGATGAATAGTGCTCCAAGGGCCAGATAGAGACAAGCAAAGGGCCACATCTGCCCCCCCCCCCACCCCCACCACAGTTTTGAGGCCACTGCTGTACCATAGAGATCCTTCAGTACCTGGACTGAGTCACCTTTTATGGCTCATTTTGGGTTTCCTGTTCTTCAAGGGAAAATCCCGGGATAAGTTGCATTGTTACATCTGCTGACCTCAATCTGTTCTAAACATTTGTGATTTACAAATTATTGTATTCATTTTGAGAAACTCCTGCTAGGGCATACTCAGCAGCAAACCTTCTCACCACACATTCAGATCCATCAATTGAGAATTTTTCACATTAATAGTCATAATGTAGCCTTTGAACTGGACAGAGAATGGGAACAAAAGGATGATGGTAGGTGAATATCTCCGGGTTTATCTAAATGTGCCATTTAGCGGTTTTCTACTGATCACTAGAGGAAGTATGTTGTATAATGGAACCATATCAAGGGTATGTACTGACGTCACCACACTGTTCCACTAAGAGGACGGGCTTTCCGATTGTATCTGCCGGCTGGCACTGTTTTTACTATGCAAGTTTTCAACCTATTTTGATGTAAGTGCAATACTTATTTTTTTTGTTTGTTTCAAATATTTTTATTAATATAAAACAGAATAGTTACAAAAAACGTATGACATAAACATAGGACAGGTTACATAACTCAACCTTAAATTCCAATCCAACAATAGGAGTTATCATTACTGCTTTAGAGTACTAGTAGTAGGCGAAACCGGAAATAATAATGAGCCCAATTGTTCTACAGGATTCTGTGCTCATGTAAAAGTTAGGAGATCAACAGGAGGATCGTCTGACCCCTGAGCATTAGAATAAGAAACCCGCCTAGTCCTAAAGTGGCATCTCTTGTTCTCCCCCTTTGTATATGGCCGTAAATAAGTTATGTGGGTATGTTCTTGCATGACCTGAGGGAACGTGATCAAGGCAGGTCCACAGTGGCGTGGGATGTAGGGGGAGTGTGCCAATCTGGAGGCTAGAGAGGGTCACTAAAGTACATGGGGAGTGATGATCTCATTAGGGTCTTAAACCATTCATATAGTGCACAGGTAAAAAATTGCATAGCGTGTGGTGCACTAATGTCGCAAAGGTGAGTATTATAGGGTGCGAAGTCTTGAGATGTAGGTCAATGTAGGGTATGAATGGGAGAAATAAGTCTGAAGATAGAGAAAGAAGATTGGGGGGGTGTCGTGGAGGGGGTAAGGGAGTGCAGGGGGGGTGGGAGGGGGGGATGACTAGGATATGGTCTTCAAGGAGGGGGATCATATTACTTATTTTTTTTATACAGTGGTGTGAAAAAGTGTTTTCCCCCTTCCTCATTTCCTGTTCCTTTGCATGTTTGTCACACTTAAGTGTTTCGGAACATCAAACCAATTTAAACAATAGTCAAGGACAACACAAGTAAACACAAAATGCAATTTGTAAATGAAGGTGTTTATTATTAAAGGTGAAAAAAAATCCAAACCATCATGGCCCTGTGTGAAAAAGTGATTGCCCCCTTGTTAAAACATACTATAACTGTGGTTGTCCACACCTGAGTTCAATTTCTCTAGCCACACCCAGGCCTGATTATTGCCACACCTGTTCACAATCAAGGCATCACTTAAATAGGAGCTGCTTGACACAGTAAGGTCCACCAGAAGATCCTTAAAAGCTACACATCATGCCGAGACCCAAAGAAATTCAGGAACAATTGAGAAAGAAAGTAATTGAGATCTATCAGTCTGGAAAGGGTTATAAAGCCATTTCCAAAGCTTTGGGAATCCAGCGAACCACAGTGAGAGCCATTATCCACAAATGGCGAAGACATGGAACAGTGGTGAACCTTCCCAGGAGTGGCCAGCCGCCCAAAATTACCCCAAGAGCGCAGCGACGACTCATCCAAGAGGTCACAAAAGACCCCACAACAACGTCCAAGGAACTGCAGGCCTCACTTGCCTCAGTTAAGGTCAGCGTTCATGCCTCCACCATCAGGAAAAGACTGGGCAAAAATGGCCTGCATGGCAGAGTTCCAAGGAGAAAACCACTGCTGAGCAAAAAGAACATCAAAGCTCGTCTCAATTTCTCCACAACACATCTTGATGATCCCCAGGACTTTTGGGACAACATTCTGTGGACCGATGAGACAAAAGTGGAACTCTTTGGAAGGTGTGTGTCCAAGTATATCTGGCATAGAAGGAACACTGCATTTCATAAAAAGAACATTATACCAACAGTAAAATATGGTGGTGGTAGTGTGATGGTCTGGGGCTGTTTTGCTGCTTCAGGACCTGGAAGACTTGCCGTGATAAAAGGAACTATGAATTCTGCTGTCTACCAAGAGATCCTGAAGGAGAATGTCCGACCATCTGTTCATGTACTCAAGCTGAAACAAACTTGGGTTCTGCAGCAGGACAATGATCCTAAACACACCAGCAAGTCCACCACCGAATGGCTGAAGAAAAACAAAATGAAGACTTTGGAGTGGCCTAGCCAAAGTCCTGACCTGAATCATATTGAGATGTTGTGGTATGACCTTAAAAAGGCCGTTCATGCTCGAAAACCCTCTAATGTAACTGAATTAGGACAATTCTGCAAAGATGAGTGGGCCAAAATTCCTCCAGGACGCTGTAAAAGCCTCATTGCACGTTATCGCAAACGCTTGGTTGCAGTTGTTGCTGCTAAGGGTGGCCCAACCAGTTATTAGGTTTAGGGGGCAATCACTTTTTCACACAGGGCCATGATGGTTTGGATTTTTTTTCACCTTTAATAATAAACACCTTCATTTACAAATTGCATTTTGTGTTTACTTGTGTTGTCCTTGACTATTGTTTAAATTGGTTTGATGTTCCGAAACACTTAAGTGTGACAAACATGCAAAGGAACAGGAAATGAGGAAGGGGGCAAACACTTTTTCACACCACTGTAAATTACTAGACTGTATTACACTATGGTCAGTTTTTTTTCCTTCTGGGTCATTTGGTGTAAATACGGACACGGACTCTATAGACGGTCACAGGGGGAGATCTACAGCCATCCAGCCTGCCTGTCAGGGTTTCTGATCTGGTCATCAATTGCAAGCTCAAGGCCGTGGCTGGGTTATAGCCAAACGCCCTTTGTGCTTGCTATCTGATAAGCAGGTCTTTATTACGGTGGTTGGGCACTCTTCTTTAGTTTGAAGTCACTGTGGTGTCATTAGGAAGAGGATTCATTTTCTTTAATATGGACTACTAATATGTTTTAATTATTTATTTATTTTAATTATTTATTTATTTTTTGAATGAGACCTTTAGCGCAGCTTCTCTTTTTTTTAAATTCTATTTATTGTGTTTATCCCACACCAAGCTGCTGCTTTCACAATTTTTTCTCTATATATTATTTTCTGATATAATTTACATTAATCCTAACGTGGTTTCCTCTTTTTGCCATATCAAGAACATACTTTATTTAAATTAAAGCGGGAGTCCGCCATTTTTGTTTTTTTTTAAAAGCCAGCAGCTACAAATACTGCAGCTGCTGACTTTTAAAATAGTGACACTTACCCGCCCAGTGCGCCCGCGATGTCGGCACCCGGAGCCGAACTCTCGATCGTCTCTCGGGTGCTGCCGCCGCCATCTTGGGTATGGGAATCAGGAAGTGGAGCCTTGCGGCTTCATTTCCCGGTTCCCTACTGCGCATGCGCAAGTCGCGCTGCGCAATAAGAATGGTCCCCGCTATCTCTGGGAACTGTGTGTTTCCCAGCAGGCAGCGGGCAATCTTCGGAAAGGGGCGTAGATTCTGCGGAAAGGGGCGTGGCTTCTGCAGAATCTACGCCGGAAGCGGGCGCAGATACCTGTACTGTACAGGTACCTGCACCCCCCTCCCCCCTGAAAGGTGCCAATTGTGGCGCCGGAGGGGGGGAGGGTTCCAATGAGCGGAAGCTCCACTTTAGGGTGGACCTCCGCTTTAAGGTCTGTCCTTGTTTTCTCTTGTGAATCATTTAGATTACTATGTGTTTGCATAGCCAAAGTATTAAAATTATGTATTTACTGTACATTATTGTTCTAGTATTTATCATTTTATAATCATAAAGCTATTAAAAAAAGTAACATATAAGTATCTAGTCTCTGTAGCAGGTCATCTATGATATGAAATCAAATAAAGATGTAATAGTCATCTACGTACCTCAATGGATCCCCCACAACTACCATTTGCTGGGCGTGTGATGAAAGTGATGTAACTTTGATCACTTCTTTCAGTGATTCCTCGGCAGGAATAATCTCTCAGATGGAAGGCTGAGGTGCTATATTCCAGCTTCTCCAGGAGACATTTGCTGAACCGTACTTCTATATTCCCCAAGCCACAGGTGACTTGTGGTATAAGGTCACCTACGATTAGAAAAGAAGACCATATTGATATTTACATCTCATCGGCTTCACTCACAAAGAATCGCCTACATTTCTTGACCTCATTTTAATAAATTAGTTAAATGGGGGGGTTGGGTTTGTATTATGCCGCGTACACGCGACCGGACTTTCAGGCAGACTAGGTCTGACGGTCTTCCCGACGGACTTTCAGCGCAGTTCCGATGGACTTTCCAAACGAACGGACTTGGCCACACAAGAACGGACTAAGTCAGTTTGTGTTGAACATGATGACGTAAATGGGACTAAACAAAGAAGTTTAATAGCCAGGACCAATACTGTAGCTTCCCTTGAGTCGTATTTGGTCAGTCGGACCAGCACACAGACGAACGGTTGTCCCGATTTTAGTCCGTCAGAATTGAGTCCGTCGGATAGATTTGAAACATGTTCTATTTCTAGGTCCATCGGATTTATTTTTCGAAAAATGTTCAGACTAGCCCACATACGATCAGATTGTCCGATGGACTAATCCCTTCGGACCTAGTCTGCCGGAAAGTTCGGTCATGTGTATGCAGCATTAGTTGAAAAATACCCATTGCCTCTACACTGAAGAGGAAGTTAAAATTTTTAAGCTACCCTATTCCAGTAGAAAAGTGACATGTAGAATGCCTCTTCAATTCCCATATGTATTTAATGGGAGGGTCATTTTGTATGGAGATTTCTGTTAAAAGAACTTGCTTAGAGCTGAAGAACATGCTGATGGTGCCATTCAGCCATGAACATAGTAACCAGTAGCTTTGTCGAAAGAGGGACATGCACATTCCTTATTTTTTACTCTTAACATTATCATTTTGAAATGGGGAAAAAAACGAGCTTTCAGATTAAACTGAACTGATAGTGAACTAAGCTATGACTGCTGCTGAGGTGCAGGCATTAGATGTGCAAGTACCATTGGTAAGGTTGAGCATAGAATTACGAGGGGTTGTATTTTGGTCAAATACTCCATAAATCCAGGGGTTTGAAACCAATTTGAAGAATACCAACTTCAAACTGGTTTCAAACCCCTGGATTTATGGAGTATTTGACCAAATTCCAACCCCTCGTAATTCTATTCCACATCACTTGCTCAACTATAAAATGCCAGATTTGACATTTATTAGAAAAATAACCGGGGGTGTGGCTTAGAACAAAGAGTGGGCATGCATTAGTGCCGATTTGGAAAGAAAGCAATGTTCTCAGTACGCCCAAACTTGAAATCTAAAGCTGGCCATAGACAGTTTGAATCTCAGGGACCGGCTAAGATTCAAATCATTTATGGGCTGATTGTATCCAAGTTGATCCATAGATACATTTTGGTAAAAGCATGTTGGATTTTTACATGCAATTATTGCCAGCAGGTGTAGCCGCTAGCAATGATAACATATGTTCTCCTAGCCAGGATTGGCTCCCCATCCCCAAGCCTGGAAAAGACAATGGAATAGCTCCATTGGAGGGATTCTCCCATCAACAATGACTGTGTTGTGACTGTATATCAGGAAGATAAAAAAACGAGCTAGCACAAGTGAAGCCCATTTAACTCTCCATATTTATTTAAAAGCAATAAAAAGTACCAGCAAAGAGCATGTGTGATATCGTCAATGTTAACGGTGTTCGCGGCTTTGTCCATGCACGAGCCGTCAGCTTGCTGGATCTTTGTTATATTGTGTGTACCAGTCGTCAGAAAGGTACCTTTTATTACATTTAAATACAAAAACAAAGGGATTAGTAATTAAACACAATCCAAAGCGCAGAAGTGATGGCAATTGAAGATTAAACAAATGGCAGCTTCCTTGACTGAAAACGATAGGGGGGGTTTACTTCTACTTTTATAAACTCATATAGAATGCAACCAGTCCTTTAAAAATAAAACAACATTGAATATCCAGAAAGTGAGATATGCAATAAAGTTGACTGAAGAGATCTACCAACAGGTATAGACACGTGGCATACAGTACGCCTCTTACCGAATGTGTTGGATCATAGATTATAATGGTCAAATGCGCATGTGATAGGAATTGGGGAGCCAGCATCAAATGGAAATGATTACCACTCAGCAGCGATACCAGATGTATATCGAGAAGATGAAAAAATAAGCTAACATAGTGAAGCCCATTTAATGAAGTAATAAAAAGTAACTTCAGGTGACTTGTAAACACAGCATAAAAAAGATGCAGCAAGCTGACGGCTCATGCAGGGACAAAGCCACGAATACCAGCAAAGAGCTTGCGTGATGTCATCACTCTCACCATTGACGACATCCAACACACTCTTTGCTGTTACTTTTTATTACTTTTAAATAACGATGGAGATTTAAATGAGCTTTATTCGTTTTTTTTTTGTTTTTTTTTTCATCTTCCTGATACACATCTGGTATCGCTGCTGAGTGGTAATCGTTTTCCATTTGATGCCCAATTGCTATCACATACGCATTTGACCATTGTAATCTATGATCCAACACATTCGGTAAGAGGCATAAGCTGAGTGTCTATACATGTCGGTGGATCTCTTCAGTCAACTTTATTGCATTTTCTGGGTATTCAATGTATTTTTTTTTTAAAGAACTGGTTGCCTTCTATATGAGTTTAATAAAGTGGAAGTAAACCCTCCTATATTTTTCAGTCAAGGAAGCAGCAATCTTGGCTAGACATGTGCAGAACGGAAAAATATTTGTTTTGTTTAATTTTGATCCGTTATTTGCATACATTCCTTTTGTTAAATTAGTTTAACTTACTCAATTCATTTTTTGTTTGGTTTATTTGTTTACAAATTGATTTGAAAAGTTTTCGAATTAATTTCAAATTTCGAAAGGTTTTTGAATTTGAAAAGTTTTTGAATTCAAATAGTTTTCCAATTTCCAAAAAGAATAAAATAGAATAGAAAATAAAGGAATGGAATAGAAAAAAATTATATCTTTTTTCTATTCTATTCCTTTACTTTCTATTTTATTTTATTCTCTTTGGAAATTAAGTTTGAAAACTTTTTGAATTTGAAGACTATTCGAAAACTATTCAAATTCAAATTTAGTTCCAATTTCGTTATTTCCAAATAATGAAAATTCGTTCGAATTTTAATTTGGAATGAAACAAACCGCACATTGGCCTCTGTTTAACCCTCAACTGCCATATTGCTGCACATGTGATTGGCTATCACAGCAGCCGTCGGATGGATGGTTTTGTTTGAGAGCCCAACCAATGGGACAGTTAAGCCGCGTACACACGGGCGGACTGTCTGGCCTACTTAGTCCGCCGAAACACATTTCAGTGGACAGTCCGCTCGTGTGTGGGCTTCAGCGGACTTTTTCAGCGTGCAGTCTGGCGGACTAAGTATTTCGGAATTTCCGTAATACTGTCCGTCGGACTCGCATTTCGGCGGACAATCCGCCCGTGTGTGTGCCAGTCCGCCGTACTTTTGAAATGAGCGGACTTTTCCCGCCCGGAGAAAAGTCGGCTCATTTCGAGCGGGTATCCAGGTAGGCGGGGCCCGCGAAGGAGACGTCGCTGGCCCCGCCGCCTGGTATGGACTTAAAGGGGAACCCCAAAGCCGAAAAAAATCGGCGTGGGGGTCCCCCCCAAGTCCACAACAGACCCTTGTCCGAGCACGCTACCCGGCCGGCCAGGAAAGGGGGGCGAGCGAGCGCCCCCCCTCCTGAGCCGTACCAGGCCGTGTGCCCTCAACATGGGGGGGTGCCTTGGGGAAGGGGGGGCCGCGCGGCCCCCCCACCCCAAAGCACCTTGTCCCCATGTTGATGAGGAAGAGCTATAAGAAGGCGCGTTGGCCCGGCAGAAGAACCGAAGAGGGGGAAAAGACCCCCGAAGTCGGGAGAAGAGGCCGGCAGCGAGGAAGAAAGCCGGGCTCCTCCGCTAGCAAAAGAGCTACAAGAAGATAGCGGAGGAGTCCGGCGAGAAGACCCCCGAAGACGGAAGACCCCCGGAGCTGTGCAATAAAGTATTTTATCTCGTGTGTTGTGTTTTTTTTTGTACTTTTATTTTACAGGTGAATGGGTAGGGGTACATTGTACCCCATACTCATTCACATAGGGTGGGGGGCCGGTATCCGGGGGCCCCCTTATTAAAGGGGGCTCCCGGATTCCGATAAGCCCCCCGCCCGCAGACCCCGACAACCAACGGCCAGGGTTGTCGGGAAGAGGCCCTTGTCCTCATCAACATGGGGACAAGGTGCTTTGGGGTGGGGGGGCCACGCGGCCCCCCTTCCCCAAGGCACCCCCCCATGTTGAGGGCACACGGCCTGGTACGGCTCAGGAGGGGGGGCGCTCGCTCGCCCCCCTTTCCTGGCCGGCCGGGTAGCGTGCTCGGACAAGGGTCTGTTGTGGACTTGGGGGGGACCCCCACGCCGATTTTTTTCGGCGTTGGGGTTCCCCTTTAAGTCCATTCCAGGCGGCGGGGTCAGCGACGTCTCCTTCGCGGGCCCCGCCTACCTGGAGACGCGCTCGAAATGAGCGGACTTTCCTCCGCGTGTGTGGGCGAGTCCGTTCATTTCAAAAGTAGGGCGGATAGTATGGCGGACTTAGTACGCCGTATTAGTCCGCTCAAAAAGTGCCGTGTGGGGGCAAGTCCGTTTATTCAAAAGTATGACGGACTGTCCGTCGGATTGTCTGACGGACTAAGTTGGCCAGACAGTCCGCCCCGTGTGTACGCGGCTTTACATTTCCAGCACGTGTCAGGAATGTAACTGTTTCTTAAAACTTCTTTATCGATGGATTTACTTCAACTTTCAATTGACATGGCATTGCTTGCTTTACACTATCACGTTTGCACTTTAATTACTAATGCAATTGTTTGTTATCTAAGGGATTGATTACATTTTTATCTATTTATATTTTACTTTTACTCAATTATTTGCATTTTTTGCACTTTATAGATGCACATTTTTTCACTTGATATTCAGTAGCACTGCTTAATTTAGACGTATTTTATTTTAGAGCCGGTATCATAGTTGACTTAAGTGGCTGCTTATTTTATACCTTTTTTTGACCTACCGTGGGTTTCAAGGACTTTATTACCTGCTTGATTTCCTGGTTGTATCCCGTTAGTAGTATATAATGATTTTTTACAGTAACAGCCAGGAACGTTGTCCACTATTCTGCATTCCTCATCCGGAGCGCAGTCCACCCCTGAGCAGGTATGATTCGATTCTGGAAGAGAAGGAACACAAAGGATGTTTTATGAACTAAAATAAAAACACATACAATTCTACAATGTATCATAAATGATTGCAGCTTACTGAATTACGCTTGGTGGCAGTACTGACCTGTACAATAGGCAAAATAGCAGCCTGGTGTCCTCTTTAGATGATACACGTAAAATCCTTCTGAACACATTTTAACAGAAATATTGAAGATATTCGTACAATCGTCACCAATCCAGTTGTAACACATTGAACGTTTCACAATGCCGTCACTGACTGTAGGGTGGGAGCTGTTCATCCAAATGGGGATATAAGTCCCACAGCTGTAATGTGGTATGTTGTGCTCGGGGATCTGCTGGTCATATTCTCCTTTAAACCGGTGCCAACCAGAGAGAGCATAGTCACAATGATACCAGTTATACCCGTAATCATAATTGTATGTATTAGAAGTACTGCGCCAGGGGTCATTAAGTACGGTGTGGTTGGAGCAAGGGTCAATACAGGAATATGACCCAATGGACTTCACGCATTCTTCATTAGAGCCACACGGTGTTCCTTGTTGGCATTCATTGACCTCACAGTGTCTTCCATCTCCGAAATATCCATAGGGACAAGTACAGGTGTAATATCCATAATAATTTGTACATATAGCTACTGGATCACAGTCATTGAGAGAGCTGTCCGCACACTCATCAGTATCAACACAGCCAAATTCTTCTTTATATTCAAATCCGGTGCCACAACCACAGGTGTAAGATCCGACAGTGTTCACACAGGCACTAAAACCAGTATAATAACACTTGTTGGTGTAAGAGCCCACACATTCTTCTATATCATTACATGATTTTCCATCTCCAGCAAATCCCTCTTTACACGTGCACTCCCCGTATCCTCCAAACTCCGAACAAGTGGCATTCGGGTGGCAGTCAGTATTTGAACAATTCCCTTAAAAGAGAAGGAAAAATATGGTGTTTTTTTTTTGTTTTGTTTTTTATGGGTAGTGGGTTTCTATGGAATAAAAAAAACATAAGGGGGGGTATTTACAAGAGGCAAATCCACTTTGCGCTACAAGTGCACTTGGAAGTGCAGTCGCTGTAAATCCGAGAGGGACATGCAAGAAAAAAAAAAAAAAAAAACAGCATTTTAGCTTGCACATGATTGGATGATAAAATCAGCAGATCTTTCCCTCATTTCACATCTACCCCTCAGATTTACAGCAACTGCACTTCCAAGTGCACTTGTAGTGCAGAGTGGAATTGCCTTTTCGTAAATAACCCCCAAGGTGTAGTAATTTCCAGAAAAGTATATTTTAATGGGCTAAGTTCCATAACGGACAAATAAGGAAGAAGTGAAGTAAATATGAGGCAGATTTGAGATTCATGAGCAACTTCATTCATACATTTGTCCAAAAATTGGCACTGCATAACACCTGACCCTGACCACTTCATAACCACTTGCAGACCTGAAGATTTCCCTGCTTAATCCCCAAGCCATTTTTTGCGATACGGCCCTGCATCACTTTAACTGACAATTGGGCAGTCCTGCGACACTGTACCTGAACAAAATTGACATTTTTTTCCCCCTACAAATAGAGCTTTCTCTTCATCAGTTTGGCCAATATGTATTTTTCTACATATATTTAATAACAAAAAAATTGCAATATATGTATATTGATTGGTTTGCACAAAAGTTATAGCTTCTACAAAATAGGGGATAGATTTATGGAATTTTTATTATTATTATTTTTTTTACTAGTAAAGGCGGCAATCTGCGATTTTTGTGGCAGACAGATTGGACACTTTTTTGGGACCAGTGGCATTCATACAGTGATCAGTGCTATAAAAATGCACTGATTATTGTGTAAATGTCACTGGCAGAGAAGGGGTTAACACTAGGGGTTCATCAAGGGGTTAAATGTGTTCCCTGGGAGGTATTTCTAACTGTGGGGGGGAGATAGGGTAGACTGGAGGAGGAGAGAGATCACTGCTCCTAATCACTAGGAACAGCAGATCTTTCTATCCTCCCCTGTCAGACTGGAGATCTGTTTATACTGACAGTTCCCCCATTCTGGCCCTCTTTTCCATGATTGCGGGTGGCAGGCAGACATCGTGGCTGCCGGTCTTGTGCATAGGGTTAACCCACCGGCTTTTAACCGTTTCCCGACTGCCTCATGCAGATATAGTGCGGCAGAAGGACACGTACAGGCAGAATCACGTACCTGTAAATTGCCACTTAAGAGGCGGGTTGCGTGCACGCGCCTGCAGGGAGATTCATGAGTGCGGGGAAGTTCTGATGTAAACAAGCATTTTCCCGTTCTGCCTAATGACACTGTCACTGATCACAGCTGCCTGTAATCAGGAGCGGTGATCAGTGTCATGCCACACACAGCCCCCCCCCCCCCACAGTTAGAATCACTCCCTAGGACACTCTTAACCCCTACAGTGGCACCTAGTGGGTAACCCCTTCACTGCTGGTCACATTTACACAGTAATCAATGCATTTTTATAGCACTGATCGCTGTATAAATGTAAATGGCCCCAAAATCACGCCAAAAGTGTCCGATCTGTCCGTCATAATGTCGCAGTCATGATAAAAAAAAGTCGCTGATTGCCGCCATTGCTAATAAAAAAAAAAGCCATAAAACTATCCCCTATTTTGTAAACACTATAACTTTTGCGCAAATCAATCAATAAACGCTTATTACAATATTTTTTTTTTTTTTACCAAAAATATGTTGAAGAATACGTATCGGCCTAAACTGAGGAAAAAAATATATATTTTTTTTATATTTTTTGGGGGGTATTTATTAAAGCAAAAAGTAAAAAAAAGTGTTTTTTTTCAAAATAGTCACCATTTTTTTTGTTTATAAAATAAAAACTGCACCAAAAGAAATCTCTATGTGTGGGGGAAAAAAAGGACATCAATTTTGTTTGAGAGCCACGTCACACGACCGCGCAATTGTCAGTTAAAGTGGTTGTAAACCCTTACAAACCACTTTGACCTACAGGTAAGCCTAGATTAAGGCTTACCTGTAGGTCCAAGAAATATCTCCTAAACCTATATGGTTTAGGAGATATTTGCCCGAAAACAGGCACCGCTGTCTACGGCGCATGTTTTTATTTGAAAACAGAAGCACAGCTGACCACTTGCCGACCAGCCGCCGTCATTATACTGCAGCAGGTCGGCTCATTCCCACCAATTGCCGTAGCTGTATGCTGGCTCCTTTAACCACTTAAGCCCCGGACCATTTGTCTGTCCAAAGACCAGAGCGTTTTTTTTTTGTGATTCGCCGCTGCGTCGCTTTAAAGAGGAAGTAAACCCTGATGAGTGTTACTTCCTCTTTCATTCCCTGCAAAGGTAAAGCATAATGGACTACTATGCATCGCATCACATCGCATCGCATAGTAGTCCATTATGTGTCACTTACCTGACACAGGAGCCAGCGAAGTCGCCGCTGTCCCCTGTAGTCCGCCGCACCCATCTTGCTGGTGGGGGTCTCGCAGCTCCGCCGCTGTCATTCGGCGAAGCTGCAATGACATCACTCCCGCGGCAGCTCCGTCGTTGAGAATGCCGCGCCCAGTGCGCGTAGTGCGCGCATGCGCACTGGGCGCGGCATTCTCAACGACGGAGCTGCCGCGGGAGTGATGTCATTGCGGCTTCGCCGAATGACAGCGGCGGAGCTGCGAGACCCCCACCAGCAAGATGGGTGCGGCGGACTACAGGGGACAGCGGCGACTTCGCTGGCTCCTGTGTCAGGTAAGTGACACATAATGGACTACTATGCGATAGTAGTGATGCGATGTGATGCGACGCATGCGCACTGGGCGCGGCATTCTCAACGACGGAGCTGCCGCGGGAGTGATGTCATTGCGGCTTCGCCGAATGACAGCGGCGGAGCTGCGAGACCCCCACCAGCAAGATGGGTGCGGCGGACTACAGGGGACAGCGGCGACTTCGCTGGCTCCTGTGTCAGGTAAGTGACACATAATGGACTACTATGCGATGCGATGTGATGCGATGCATAGTAGTCCATTATGCTTTACCTTTGCAGGGAATGAAAGAGGAAGTAACACTCATCAGGGTTTACTTCCTCTTTAAAGCGACGCAGCGGCGAATCACAAAAAAAAAACGCTCTGGTCTTTGGACAGACAAATGGTCCGGGGCTTAAGTGGTTAAAGGAGCCAGCATACAGCTACGGCAATTGGTGGGAATGAGCCGACCTGCTGCAGTATAATGACGGCGGCTGGTCGGCAAGTGGTCAGCTGTGCTTCTGTTTTCAAATAAAAACTTGTTTCATAACGATTGACAGGGTACGCACATACACAGATACAAAGTAATTTACAAAAAAAAAAAAAAAGAGTGCTCCTCAAAAATTTGTCAACCAATCAGGGTGTAAGGGAATCATCCAAAACCAAAAAAAGGTATCAACAAGATTTATGTTATTTGGAAGAAAACAAACTACATAAAAGTTGGGTTCTCTCTGGTTCTCCCTGGCTCTGGGGTGGTGGTGACCATATAGCTATAGTTTGCTGAGGTCTACATGTAATAGAAAGATAATGGTGATGATATATATACAAAGGAGGAAATCACAATACTGTTATATGACGGCCTTACCTGATTTGTCCAACCCTGAAAAACATGTACAAAAAAAAAAAAAAGAATTA
This sequence comes from Lithobates pipiens, assembly GCF_037356315.1. Taxonomy (NCBI): domain Eukaryota; kingdom Metazoa; phylum Chordata; class Amphibia; order Anura; family Ranidae; genus Lithobates; species Lithobates pipiens. The sequence goes on from NW_027507784.1 coordinate 6,293,951, forward strand.
GATTCTAAAAAGAATGTCCCACGTAAAGTAACATTTTGTGACAAGTATGATTGTATGGTCCTCATGTACACTCTACACACAAGGCATTCCTCATGTTCTTCTGTAGATAATACTGTACCAGGTGTGGTTAGCATTGCAGCAGTAAACCAATGTAGGACGGGGTAGGTACCAGTTCACACCATTATTATATTAAGTGTAATAAATGTATTCATCTTCCATAAAACATTGTCACAATTTAAAATATTAGGGCTCAGAAACGCCCAAACACCTACTATCCACCTTATACAAATTACAACATCCATGATCAACTCCGGTCCTACACCAGGAGGTGGACCACAGACCTGGGAAGGGACCTTTTACTGGTTGACTGGCAAAAGTCATTCCACTTCAAGCATAAATCCTCCATCTCCTGTTACACACAGGAGAAGAACTTTAAACTCCTATCCAGGTGGTACAGGGACCCTTAATCCCACTATAGAATCTTCCCATCCACCCCCGCTTCATGTTGGAGATTTGGGCACACAGATGGAAGCTATCTCCACATATGGTGGGAGTGCGGGGCCATACTTTGGTCACAGGTTTTCGCCATATACAGCAGCCTTTACGGCCGACCTACGACACCCACACCAGAGATGTCCTTGCTGTCTATGCTTCCCGGGTTCCATACCCTCGCAAAAACGCTCCCTACTCCGATTTTTCCTATCGGCTACCAGACAACTCGTACCCCTCTTCTGGAAAACCACCACCACCCCTCCGCTATCCTCCTGGGTTTCAGTGGTCAATGACATCATGCGAATGGAAGAGATGATAGCCTTGGATAATGATACATTTGACAAATTTCGCAACTCTTTGGCTAATCTGGATTGATTACTCTACCTCAGATGCTTTAAAAGCCTTGTTAACACCCACCAGGCTGAACTTACTCGGTCTGGCCTCTCTGACCCCCCCGACAGGGTTTGCTCACTCCCTCTAACATCCCTTACTTTCCTTTTTTTCCCCAACTTCTCCCCCTATCTTATTCCTCTTTTCCCTCCTCAGACAGGCATGTACTGGTCATTGGGACTACCGGGAGTTTCCCGGTGGGCCGATGGCTCAGTGGGCCACTCTGATGTAAGGGGGCTGGTGATGGGACACTCTGACATAAGGGGGCTGGTGATGGGACACTCTGATGTAAGGGGGCTGGTGATGGGACACTCTGATTTAAGGGGGCTGCTGATGGGACACTCTGATGTAAGGGGGCTGCTGATGGGACACTCTGATCTAAGGGGGGTGCTGATGGGACACTCTGATGTAAGAGGGTGCTGATGGGACACTCTGATGTAAGGGGGCTGGTAATGGGACACTCTGTTGTAAGTGGGCTGGTGATGGGACACTCTGATGCAAGGGAGTGCTGATGGGACACTCAAAATGTAAGTGGGCCGGTCTGGATGAAGTCCAGGGCCAAATTTCTGTCCCAGTCCAGCCCTGTCCTCAGATGTCCGCAATAAAGTCTCAGAACAGGTGATTCTATCTGTACTTTCCACTAGATATCTTACAACACCCCAGGTATAAATCGACCCACATTAATATGCAAAGGTATACCTGAACCACGTCGGTTTCTACCCAAACTACATCTATTATACAGAATGATTTGTATATACCTACTGTTCCGAACATACAGATGTAATACATTTGGTAATGTACCACCCTGTTAAAACTTAATAAAAATAGATTTGACTCTAAAATATTAGGGCTAGTACAGATGTGTACATTACATAACAAAGATATATTATATGCCCCCTACATCTATTTTCTCTCCTATATTCAAACATATAATGTCGGAATATTACACAGATGACCCCAATTTTGGTATATCAGTAGTGGAGGAGGGGCAAACTGATTTCTGCTCAATGCATTTCATGGACTGTAGATGCCACTTCCTCAGGTATGTCTAATGCCCCATACACACGGTCGGAAATTCCGATGGAAAAAGTCTGATCGGATTATATTGTCGGAAAATCCGATTGTGCGCGGGCTCTATCGGACTTTTTCCGTCTGAATTTCCGATGGCAAAAGTTTGAGAGCAGGATCTAAAATTTTCCAACAACAAAATCCGATCGGACTTTTTTCTGATCGTGTGTAGAGATTTCCGACGAACAAAGCACCACGCATGCTCAGAAAAAATTTGGAGAAGAAAGCTATTGGCTACTGCCCTCTCTATAGTCCCGTTGTACGAGGTTTATGTCACCGCGTTCAGAACGATTGGATTTTCCAACAACTTTGTGCAAACATGTGCATGCAAGAGACAAGTTTGAGCCAACATCAGTCGGAAAAAATCAGATGGATTTTGTTGTTGGAATGTTTGACCGTGTGTATGGGGCATAACAGTGTAGACTGACTGCCAATAGTCACAGGAGCGGGCTGACAAGAAGTATGTGTCTTTAATGCCGCGTACACACGACCGGACTTTTCATCAGAATAAACTCTGAGTATCCGACGGAGTTTCGACTGAACGCACTTGCCTACACGTGATCACACCAAAGTCTGTTCATTTTGATCATGTACAACGGGGTTAGAAAAGGAAGTTAGCCAGTAGCCAATAGCTGCCCTTGTGTCGTGTTTGGTACGTCGGACCAACATACAGACGAATGGTTTTCCTGTTAGGAATTGATTCTGTCAGGTCACCTAGAGCCCAGGTGACAGATGCACACCGTAGGGCTTAGGAGTGCACCGCAAGGTTGTGGACCCTACGGCTGACTGCTGCGGACGGGGGTCAAAGTGATAGGAAGGCAGGGCTGCCAGAACACCAAGATGGATCCCACCGGGGTTAGAGCGTAAGATTCCCTGGGGCGCGGAGTCTAAGAGCCAGCAGGTGTTCACCAGAGCCTCGAGTGGTGAGGATGGACTTGGCTGCAACTGGCTCCAGGTCACGACCCCCAGGGTCCCCCAGCTCACACCCACAGTAGGCAACAGGAGGATAGGGATGGTGAGGGACAAAGCCAAGGTCGGGGCCACAAGCAGATAAGAATAGTCGGGGACATGCCAAAAGGTCAGGATCACAAGCAAACAGGGATAGTCAAGGACACGCCAAAGTCGGTAACGGAAAACAGTAGAAGAGCACACGGCAGGTAACAGGAAGCTAACACACAATGGAATACACAATGGTTGATCAGAGGGGTTGGCCTGCAGTGCACAGGTTAATATAGAGTAGTCTGATAGGAGCTAGGGTGGAGCCATGCCAGAGGATGGATTACAAAAGCAGTCAGGTGAGGGTCGGCTGGTCTCTAGAAATGAACACATGGAGACAGGTAAGCAGACAAACTCTATTGCATAACAGATTCAGTCGGAAATATTTAAAACGTTCTATTTCTAGGTCCATCAGACTTTTTTGAAAAAAAAGTCAGCTGAAGCCCACACACGATTGGAACATCCGATGAAATTATTACGTCTGACCTTTTCTGCCGGAAAGTCCGACCGTGTGTACACGGCATTAGAGAACACACTGAAAACAATCGACTTTTTTTTTAATTAATTAGAAAAGGAAACAATAACATTACCCTTCACTTCCTATTAATGTAGCCAACTGCTGTAAATGACTAATCTTCCAGACTCTACTCTATGCCACCATTGCCAGCGTCACTGGATTGGTCCTATGGAGGTCACATGGCTCCCAGAAGATATTTGGGAATCTGACATGTCAAAAAAAAAACACTGAAATCCAGATTCGGATTTTGGCCATCTGAATCTGGTGAAATCTGATCTAAATTTAAATCTCAGGAATGTATCTTTTAGACAAGTCATAGGAGAGGGCCTATGAGATTCAGAAGTATTTGTAAAGACTGTGAAAATAGAACTTACCAGTAAATCCTAAAACTTGTACAGAAAGTATGTGACTCCCCCGAGCGTTCAGAATCCAGGATCCCACAGCCGGACTTTTTACCAAATGGGAACTTAGAATACTACTATCATAGGAGGAATAGTAGTAGTAATTCTCACTAAAATATGGATTTTTTGCAAATGTAAATGTTTTTCCTAAAATAATAAAGGGCACATAAATAAATGCAATTTAAATAAATATACAGATTCATAAAAAGGCTACTAAACACATTTTGTCAAACAATTGTCAGTGTAATATTCAAACAAGTTAATTTGCTTCTCTCTGCCAATCCTTTCACTGGCTTCCCCTACCCCACCGTATAAAATTCTAAATACTGACATACATACAAGGACATCCACAACCTTACCCCCAGCTACATCACCGAGCTCCTCTGCAGATATCGCCCCAAATCGCCCTCTTCGCTCCTCCCAAGACCTCCTGCTCTGTAGCTCCCTTGTAACCTCCCCCAATGCTCGCCTCCAGGACTCCTCCAGACCCTCTCCCATCCTCTGGAACTCTCTGCCCCAGTATGTACGGTCAGCCTCTACCCTGTCCACCATTAGGCGATCTTTGAAAACAAATTTCTTCAGGGAGGTCTACCCCACCTCCACCTAAGAACCGTACCCGAGCCACCTCGATCAGATCATCCCCCGCAGCTATTACCTTTGGCAGCGTCCACCCCTTTAGATTGTAAGCTCCATGAGCAGGGCCCTCCTGTCCCCGCTCTGCATTGTAAAGCACTGCGCAAACTGGTGGCGCAATATAGATCCTGTATAATAATAATAATAATAATAATTTGAAAAAAAGAAATAGGTTGGGACTTTATATAAGACCACGACACCAGTACATTGGTCTCCATCCCCGATAATATGAAAACAAAATGGGAAATAGGGACAGGAGGGACAATTGGGACTTTATATGAAACGACACACTACGGAATAATAAGTCATTAACATAGGGTAAAAGAAAGATAAACATTTATTTGTCAGTACCCTATGGGAGCATAGTGCATTTGATGATACAAACATTATAATTCATACATATATAATACAGTAGGACATAATATAATTATATCACATTAATAGTAGCATAATGAATAACGTAGTACCTAATCATTAATAATAATAAACACTACCCCCGACAATTAAATAGATAAATAAAACCAGAATGGGGTTAATGACTCCAATAATAGACACCATGATAAATATAATAATGCTGTGGCATGGCAGCAAGTAAATAGGCTTGCGTATAGGCTCGACGCGTTTCGTGGAAGGTGGTCCACTCATCGGGAGCTGTTTATTTTGGTTCACTATATATATATATATATATATATATATATATATATATATATATATATATATATATTTTTTTTTTTTTTTTTTTTTTTTTTTTTTTTTTACCTTCCACTGGGTTTGTTGGTTGTCACACTTACGGTTTTTCATTGTTTATTATTGGAGTCATTAACCCCATTCTGGTTTTATTTATCTATTTATTTGCTCCCATAGGGTACTGACAAATAAATGTTTATCTTTCTTTTACCGTATGTTAATGACTTATTATTCCGTAGTGTGTCGTTTCATATAAAGTCCCAATTGTCCCTCCTGTCCCTATTTCCCATTTTGTTTTAATAATAATAATTTGATCTGGGGGGAGCCGTCCATGAGCATACAGATTCAATTGTTTCACTAGTTAAGGCATTTCGGATAAAAGCTTCCAGAGATGATGAAAATGAAAAAGGTCCAATCCCAACAAATTCTACAATTTGTGCAACCTCTATGTATTGATTTCATGCCATCCACAAAATATTATCTCCGCAGTAACACCGATATGGCTACATGCCCTACTTATGATATTTTAACAATTATGCAGCAGTTGTGATCTTTACATTGCTGTGTACTAGAAGGATTTCCACCAGTTAAACCTTTTTATCAGAAATGAACACAATAACTAAAATGATTGATCTGCGAGTAACTGTAGGATAGAATTCTGCATATGGAGGTTTTTTATTTATGCGATTTTTTTCTATTGGTTGATGTAGATGGACTTGTGTCTTTTTCAACCTGACTAATTACATTACCTAGTTACATACCTAAGTAACCTAAACACTAGCTAGGGCTGCTTTTGGATTTCCCATTTTGCACAATTTTTGGACACAATCTGAAAGTTCAGACCCTTAGAATGAAGTGGATCCAGTGCTCACTAATACATTAAGATTAGGGTTGCACCGATGACCATTTTTTAGGACCGAGTACAAGTACGAATACTTTTTTCAAGTACTCACTGATACTGATTACTGATACTTTTTTTTTGTGTCATGTGACAGTGGCACTAATATACAGCAAGGATGGGCACTGATAGGTGGCACCGATGGGTATTGATGAGGTGTGGTTTGTGTCAGTAGTTTTTATTTTATTTTTTACAATTTTACTTTTTACAATTTCTTTAAAATTATGTGTTGCAATATTTTTTGTTATTATTTTTAAAATGCTTTCTTTGGGGGGGGGGGGGGGGGGATGTTGGTGGATGGTGTCTTTTTTTTATTATTATTATTTACAATTTTATTTTTTACAATTTCTTTAAAATGATGTGTTGTAATATTTTTTGTTATTATCTTTACATTTCTTTCTTTTGGTGGATGGTGTCTTTTTCTATACTTTTTCTATTCTATTATTATTATTATTATTATTATTATTATTTAACTTTTTAATATTTATTACAATTCTTTATTTTTATTTTTTAGCAGCCCTGTTGGTAGGGCCTTGGTGAGATATCAGGGGTCTAAACAGACAACCTTTGAGACAGGAAAAGGGACTGAGGACACAGATTCCCTAGTTCCCATCTCAGCAGCCTCAGCTGCACTGAAGATGAATGGAGTTTGCAATGCTCAGTTATGAATGAACCATCAGTGATTGGTGACTCTGCTTATTCAGAAAGGGAAGGAGCTGGTAAATTCGATATTTACCGGCTCCTTCCTCCACTTTCCACCCTGACAAGTCTGGGGCAAAGGGGGTGGGGGGTGGCGGAGGAGGACATTGAGAATTCGGGGAGCACAGAGGGGGACCTAGAGGGGGACACGGATAGGGACCGGAGGAGGACAAATAGGATGCATTGGACACATAAGACACACTGGGGGGCTTTGGTGAGATATCAGGGGTCTAAACAGACAACCTTTGAGACAGGAAAAGGGACTGAAGACACAGATTCCCTAGTTCCTATCTCAGCAGCCTCAGCTGCACTGAAGATGAACGGAGTTTGCAATGCTCAGTTATGAATGAACCATCAGTGATCAGTGACTCTGCTCATTCAGAAAGGGAAGGAGCCGGTAAATTAGATATTTACCGGCTCCTTCCTCCACCTTCCATCCTGACAGATCTGGGACAAAGGAGGGGTGGTGGAGGAGGACATGGAGGATTCGGGGATACCAGAGCGGGACCCAGACGAGGACACGGATGGGGATCGGAGGAGGACACATAGGATGCATTGGACACATAGGACACATTGGGGGCCTTTGGTGAGATATCAGGGGTCTAAACAGACAACCTTTGAGACAGGAAAAGGGACTGAGGACACAGATTCCCTAGTTCCTATCTCAGCAGCCTCAGCTGCACTGAAGATGAATGGAGTTTGCAATGCTCAGTTATGAATGAACCATCAGTGATTGGTGACTCTGCTCATTCAGAAAGGGAAGGAGCCGGTAAATTAGATATTTACCGGCTCCTTCCTCCACTTTCCATCCTGACAGGTCTGGGACAGAGGGGGGGGGGGGGTTGCGGAGGAGGACATGGAGGACCCAGGGAGCACAGAGGGGGACCCAGAGGAGGACATGGATGGGGACTGGAGGAGGGCACAGAGGACACGGGGAGTCTGAAGAGGATACAGGGGGTGGCCGGGATGAACGGTACGGCAGTGGGGGTAGTTACAAGCACCGATCTCCCTGTATAGCTTTCAATAAAGCATCTGAAAGCTGCAGGGGGGGGGGGGGGGTATGAGGAGGAGAAGGGGCAGTCAGCAGCTTTATTGAAAGCCAAACAGGGAGATCAGTGATTGTAACTCCCACACCACCTCACCGATCACCTGAGAGGCTGCCCAGGCATCAGATTAGGCTTCAGAGCTTTTGCACGAATACAAGTACTTGTGAAAATGCTCAATATCAGCACCGGTGTCGGTGCAACCCTACATTAAATGTGTTCAAATCTCAGGTTTCTGGTGACCCAAGAAGAAAAGAATTCCCATAAACTAGATAGTGTACGAAACCCGCTGACTCACAGGATACTTTATGTGACGTTTAAGGGTGCTTTTTTGATTTCCTAGTAGAAATGGTGGACATCAGTTTTATTTTATTACATTTGCTGGAAATTATATAATATATACATTTCAAAATTCTTACTGTAAGTCTATGGTCATGAACGTACCGTTTGGATCATTAAAATTAAGAGTGAATGTTTCATCTCCTGTGATCAATAAATGTGTGACGGGATTTGTAACATTGAACACGTCAGTATATTTATCCGTGACCTTTGTGTTGACGGCCAGGATGTGCTCCGATGAATTTAGAGGTTTTGACAACAATAATTCCAATGAGTGGAAAAGCTGCCACAGATAAGAGAGAAAGAAAATATATTATTTAAAAGCAAACAGATAATATTTATAAAGGAATATCTATAGGGGCACAAAGCCTTTGTTAACATCATGTATAGCATTTTCTACATACATCCAGACATTATAGTATATGTTAGTACATCAAGGTCTAAATATACAATTGCATTATGATAATTGATGCCTCGTCCTACAAGAATTGGTCCAGTGGCCACTACTGAAATGCCTCTTGGCTATCCCAGACCTTAGTGTTCCATATACTGAACTGGGGACCACCAAGGAGACCTGGACTGGGTTTTCCTGTTATATGGAAAGCTCTAAATCCTACAATGCATCATTATAAGACTCTTATGCCCTGTACACATGGTCGGACATTCAGATGGAAAAGGTCCATTCGGATTATATTGTCGGAAAATCAGATCATTTGTGGGCCCGGAAATTCCGACAAAAAAATTTGATCTGACTTTTTCCAATCATTTGTACGGAATTCCGATCGGACAAAATGCCACGCATGCTCAGATCAAATTACGAGACCAAAGCTATTGGCTACTAGCCTGAACATAGTCCCGTCATAACGAACGAACGTCATCACGTTTCGAGCGATCGGATTTCCCGATAACTTTGTCCGACCGTGTGTATACAACACCAGTTTAGGACAAAATCCGTCGGAAAAAAATCCAACAAATTTTTTGGTTGGAATGTCCGACCGTGTGTACAGGGCATTACAGAACTTCACGGGATCGATCAAACACAGAGTTTATATAGATAAAAACATCAGTCCCCAGCCTTATCTGAAAAACATCAATACATATGTTGGTTTAACCACTTCCCGACCAGCGCACGACGATGTACGTCGACAGAATGGCACGGGCAGGCATATTGGCGTACATGTACGTCCAATATTCAATGCCGCCCTGCCATCGGGGAGCGCGGCACCGGCGGCGCACTCCCGCTCTGGTCGGGACCCCCGTGAGTCCGGTCGTGGGACCCGCGGACTCGATCGCCGCGGGCATCCCCGCGATCGTCTCACGGAGCGGCCGAATGGAGGAAATGCCGTGTAAACTAGCAACTAGTGACGCTGATCTCTGCTCCATGTGATTGGAGCAGAGATCAGTGTTCACTAAATGAAAGCCCAACCCCCCACAGTTAGTAACACACCCCTACGAACACTTAACCCCTACACTGCCACCCACTGGTTAACCCTTTCACTGCCAGTGTCATTTACACAGGAATCACTGCATTTATATAGCAGTGATTACTGTATAAATGACAATGGTTCCAAAAATGTGTCAAAAATGTCCGATGGGTCCCCCACAATGTCGCAGTCACAATAAAAATCACTGATCGCCGCCATTACTAGTAAAAAAAAAAAAAAAAATGCTATAAAACTATCCCTATTTTGTAAACGCTATAACTTTTGCGCAAACCAATCAATAATCGCTTATTGCGATTTTTTTTACCAAAAATATGTAGAAGAATACGTATCGGCCTAAACTGAGGGGAAAAAAATGTTTTTTTATATATTGTTGGGGGATATTTATTATAACAAAAAGTAAAAAATAATGCGTTTTTTTTCAAAATTGTCGCTCTATTTTTGTTTATAGCGCAAAAAATTAAAACCGCAGAGGTGATCAAATACCACCAAAAGAAAGCTCTATTTGTGGGAAAAAAAGGACGTCAATTTTGTTCGAGAGCCACGGCGCACGACCGCGCAATTGTCAGTTAAAGCGACGCAGGGCCGAATCGCAAAAAGTGGTCTGGTCTTTGACCAGCAAAATGGTCCGGTCTGTAAGTAGTTAAAATAACTTTTTCGTCTTATTCACAGGAACGTAACTATAAGATTATGACGACATGTTATCGCTGTACGGTCTTACAAAATTAAAATTAATCCAGCTATGTCTGACCTATGCTAGAGATGCAATGAATCAAGAGGCACATTATTACATCTATGGTGGTCTTGTCCGAAAATAAAACCATATTGGTCGGCTATAAACGTAGTCATGTGGTCGCTGGCAAAAATTGGCAGGAGACTCCCGAGGTAGCGCTTCTCACTTTAATTCCTGGGTCAATTAAATCAATTAAAAGGGGGATATTTTGATTTTTTTTTGATGGCAGGAAGAGTTTTAATTCCAAGACATTGGAGATCCCAAATAACACCAACAATACGGGAATGGGTAGTAGAGATGAACCATATAATGCGTATGGAAGAGCTGATATGTACAGCAACTAATGGTGAATGCAACTTCTGGGAAGTCTGGGCCCCCGTGGGTGAAGTTGCTGGAGTCTCCTCAGATGTTATCTTTTCTGTAACTGTTGGGATCCTGTCTGTTCAATGCTATATTTCATTTTTATTTTTTTGTGGGTTGTTTGTTGTTGTTTGTTTTTTGTTTGGTGTTGTTGTTTGTTTATGTCTTGCTTTTCCCCTCAGTCAGCAGCCAGGCGTCCATGGGAGGAGACACGATAGTCTCTGCCACTACCAGTGGGTCCGGTAAGAGGCGGAAGACGACCGGAGCGGGGCGGGAGCCCGCCACTGATAAAAGTGATCTTGCAGCGAACGGAATTCCTGAAAATACTGGGGTTATGGCAGTTATGTACAGACGTATGGGAACTTTTTTTGGTGGTTAAGCATAATTATTGTTTTTTTTTTCCAGTTTTCCCTCTCTGTATTGTTGTTGTACAATGCCATTCTTTAAAAAAAAAATATATATATATTAAATAGAAAAAAAACATATTCCCGTTCATATTTTGCCATTGGCACATGAGACATGATTATTATATTATTATTATTATACAGGTTTTATATAGCGCCAACAGTTTGCTCAGCGCTTTACAACATGAGGGCAGACATTACATTTACATTACAATTTGGCACAAGAGGAATAAGAGGGTCCGGCTCGTTAGAGCTTACAATCTAAAAAGGAAGGGGCAATTGATACAAGAGGTAATAGCTGTGGGGGATGAGCTAATGGGGGAAGTAAAACAGTGTTAGTTAGAAGCAGGATAGGCTTCTTTGAAGAGAAGGGTTTTCAGGGATCGTCTAAAGATGGATAGATTAGGGGACAGTCAGACAGATTGGGGTAGGGAGTTCCAGAGGATGGGAGAAGCTCTGGAGAAATCCTGGAGGCGAGCATGGGAGGAGGTGACAAGGGAGCTAGAGAGCAGGAGGTCTTGAGATGACCGAAGAGAGCGGATTGGTTGGTATTTTGGGACTAGGTCAGTGATGTAGCTGGGGGCAGAGTTATGGATGGCTTTGTAAACTATTGTTAGTACTTTGAATTTTATTCGTTGGGTGAGTGGAAGCCAGTGCAGGGATTGGCAGAGAGGGGTGGAGGACACTGAATGGCTGGTAAGGTGGATGAGTCTGGCAGCGGCATTCATTATGGACTGGAGGGGGGATAGCCTACGTAAAGGTAATCCAACGAGGAGGGAGTTGCAGTAGTCGAGGCGAGAGATGACCAGGGAGTGAATTAGAAGCTTGGTGGTGTCATTAGTTAAAAAGAGGCGTATTCTGGAAATGTTGCGGAGGAAGGCAGCATGATTTGGACAGGGCTTGTATGTGGGCCTGAAAGGACAGTTCGGAGTCTAAGGTTACCCCTAGCACCCTGGCATGTGGGGATGGACTGATAGATGTGCCATTGATCTTGACAGAGAAGTCAGGTGAAGGGGTACGTGGGGGAGGAAATATTAAGAGCTCGGTTTTAGATAGATTAAGTTTGAGGAAGTGGTGTGACATCCAGGCTGATATGTCTGTTAGTAGATCAGCGATGCGTGAGGAGACTGATGGGGTGAGCTGAGGGGTAGAGAGATAGATTTGGGTGTCATCAGCATATAAATGGTAGCGAAAGCCATGGGAGGCTATCAGCTGACCCAAGGAGGATGTGTAGATCGAGAATAGTAGAGGTCCAAGGACAGAACCTTGGGGGACCCCAACGGTAAGAGGAGTTGGAGAAGAGGAAGTGGAGTTGTAAGTGACACTGAAGGTGCGATGAGATAGGTAAGATTCAAACCAACGGAGATTTCAGCCATGGAGACCAAGCAAATTGAGTTTTTTGAGGAGGAGGGGGTGGTCAACTGTATCAAAGGCAGCAGAAAGGTCCAAGAGTAAGAGTATGGAATAATGACCGTTGGTTTTGGCTGTTAGTAAGTCGTTGGTGAGTTTTAGAAGGGCAGTTTCTGTGGAGTGATGCACTGGCATGACACAACGGCTAAAAGGGTTTTATGCTATGCAAAATTAATTTTTCCTTGTTTTGCATACGGATTGAGTTATGGTGGTTCGAACATCCTGAGGATTGGGAGAGAGAGGTTTCCTGCCTGGCTTCCTTTGATGGTTTACCCAGATTATTTATCCATGCGATTTTTGGTCCCACTAAACAGGGATCTATTGTCCTGGTAAGCGGCCATAATCAGCTATTGGTGGCGGTATACTTTTGATCTTCATAAACACGTATTTCCATCGGTGCGAGTTTCCATTTAACACTGGACTTCTTGCGATTCTTCTGCATGCTGAAACTGCTGGGATTTCCTTTTGGACTATTTTTATATAAATACCATCTTTGCTTACTACATGTTACTGGATTATGTGCTATAAGTTGTGTAATAATGTGTATTAATTTGATTCACATTTTGGTATGAATTTTTCATTTATTTTTATCAATGTTTTTGTTCACTTGTGGGTGGTAGAGCATTATTATTTCACACATAATATCGATTACATTATGTATTTTTGTTTGATTTTTAACATATGAATTTTTGGAATTTTTATCACTGTATTATTTACCTTTACCCCCTCCTCCCCCCTCCTCCCCCCAACCAACACCAAAAAAAAAAAGGGGCAAAAGAGAAAACATTTCTTTTCTCTCTCTTTTCTCCCTCTTTCTTCTCTCTTGAACACCCACAGCACCTCTCTCTTAAACCTACTCGTTCCTCCTCATTCCTCTCCATCTCCATCCCCTTCCACCCTTGCATGATACTCCTTTTTCAGGAATGCGCCCCATTGTTGTCATTTACTTTTACTCCATTCTCTGTATAGACTCCTCAATTACCCTTAGGGCCGGTTCACACTTCAGGTGAGACGAGGCGACTCCGACTTGCCTCGCCGCGACCTGCCGCGACCTCAGCGGCAACTTGCAGATGACTTCTGTATAGAAGTCAATGCAAGTCGCCCCGAGGTCGCCCAAAAGTAGTACAGGAACCTTTTTTCTGAGTCGGAGCGACTCGAGTCGCTCCTCTCAGAACGGTTCCATTGTACAGAACGGGGGCGACTTGCGAGAGCGAGGCGAGGCGAGTCGCGTCGCCTCGCATCGCCCGCTGTGTGAACCGGCTCTTATATATTCTACTTTCCGGACCCATTCTGTTACTGTTGGGACTTGCGCAGTCTTCCAGTGACATGGGATCAAAGATTTAGCTGCATTCAACAGAACTGGAGTCATCGTTAGTGATGGCCGAACGGTTCGCCCGGCGGTCGTTTCGCGGCGAATTTCCGACTTTCGCCGTCCGCGGGTTCGAACGCCTTTTTCCGTCGTTCGCCCCGGCGGACTTACGTGTTTAATGTATACAAGAACTTTAACCTTTCGTGACACGTTTATCATGTGTTACAGGACAACCAATTGAGACATGACAGCTCATGGACACTTGGACATTCCCCCTAACCTATAAATACACCCGATCCGGTGGCCATTTTACATTCTTTCTTCTGTCACTGTAGGGAAAGGATCCTGTGTGGAGTAGGGACAGAGAAAACGCTAGCTATTTGGTACACAAAAGTTCTTTTCAGGACTGGTATAGGTGTTAGGTCAGCAGCCTGAGTTTCTTTTGTCAGTTTAGATAAAGGGACAGAGCGCTGTATGCTGCTATTTTAGGGACAGCTCAGCCAGATTAGTCTTTCTTCATCATCATCATCATCATCATCATTAGCTGTTACTATCAGGTCCACAAAAGAGCTGTTCCAGCTAATCGTTCCAGCCTACTCTTTTTTGCCAATTTGTATAGGGACAGGCAGGAAGCAGTGTGTCAGGCAGTGAGGATAATTTTAAAGACTTGCTGTTACTATTAGTTCCACAAAGGTTCTTTTCAGGACTGGTATCAGTGGTACGGTAATAGGCTTGTACACGTATAATATTCTTTCTTCCAAATATAGAAAGAATATTATACTTGACTGCTGCCCTTCTGCTGCAGTCTGCTAATCATTCACAACTCACTTGTTCCACAAAGCTCTTTATCAGGACTGGTAACTTGGTCTGTCTAGGGTGCTACGGTACATAGGCTTGGGTGCGGTACAGTCTGCTGTTCTGTAAGGACCGCTATCGGTCCACAATACATAGGGTTGCCGTGCACTACTGCTGACCGCTGCCCTATACTGCAGCAGTCCTTCATTGGTATAGGGACTGACGTACAGTCTGCTAATCACTAACACACAACCTGCTTGGTCCACAAAAGTTCTTATAAGGACTGGTAACTTGGTATAGGGTGCTACGGTACATAGGCCTGAGTGCGTTACAGTCTGCTGTTCTGTAAGGACCGCTATCGGTCCACAATACATAGGGTTGCCGTGCACTACTGCTGACCGCTGCCCTATACTGCAGCAGTCCTTCAGCGGTATAGGGACTGACGTACAGTCTGCTAAACACTAATACACAACCTGCTTGGTCCACAAAAGTTCTTATAAGGACTGGTAACTTGGTATAGGGTGCTACGGTACATAGGCTTGAGTGCGGTACAGTCTGCTGTTCTGTAAGGACCGCTATAGGTCCACAATAGATAGGGTTGACGTGCACCACTGCTGACCGCTCACCTATACTGCAGCAGTCCTTCAGCGGTATAGGGACTGACGCACAGTCTGCTAAACACTAACACACAACCTGCTTGGTCCACAAAAGTTTTTATAAGGACTGGTAACTTGGTATAGGGTGCTACGGTACATAGGCCTGAGTGCGTTACAGTCTGCTGTTCTGTAAGGACCGCTATCGGTCCACAATACATAGGGTTGCCGTGCACTACTGCTGACCGCTGCCCTATACTGCAGCAGTCCTTCATTGGTATAGGGACTGACGTACAGTCTGCTAATCACTAACACACAACCTGCTTGGTCCACAAAAGTTCTTATAAGGACTGGTAACTTGGTATAGGGTGCTACGGTACATAGGCCTGAGTGCGTTACAGTCTGCTGTTCTGTAAGGACCGCTATCGGTCCACAATACATAGGGTTGACGTGCACCACTGCTGACCGCTGCCCTATACTGCAGCAGTCCTTCAGCGGTATAGGGACTGACGTACAGTCTGCTAAACACTAATACACAACCTGCTTGGTCCACAAAAGTTCTTATAAGGACTGGTAACTTGGTATAGGGTGCTACGGTACATAGGCTTGAGTGCGGTACAGTCTGCTGTTCTGTAAGGACCGCTATCGGTCCACAATACATAGGGTTGCCGTGCACTACTGCTGACCGCTGCCCTATACTGCAGCAGTCCTTCATTGGTATAGGGACTGACGTACAGTCTGCTAATCACTAACACACAACCTGCTTGTTCCACAAAAGTTCTTATAAGGACTGGTAACTTGGTATAGGGTGCTACGGTACATAGGCTTGAGTGCGGTACAGTCTGCTGTTCTGTAAGGACCGCTATCGGTCCACAATAGATAGGGTTGACGTGCACCACTGCTGACCGCTGCCCTATACTGCAGCAGTCCTTCAGCGGTATAGGGACTGACGTACAGTCTGCTAAACACTAATACACAACCTGCTTGGTCCACAAAAGTTCTTATAAGGACTGGTAACTTGGTATAGGGTGCTACGGTACATAGGCTTGAGTGCGGTACAGTCTGCTGTTCTGTAAGGACCGCTATCGGTCCACAATAGATAGGGTTGACGTGCACCACTGCTGACCGCTGCCCTATACTGCAGCAGTCCTTCAGCGGTATAGGGACTGACGTACAGTCTGCTAAACACTAATACACAACCTGCTTGGTCCACAAAAGTTCTTATAAGGACTGGTAACTTGGTATAGGGTGCTACGGTACATAGGCTTGAGTGCGGTACAGTCTGCTGTTCTGTAAGGACCGCTATAGGTCCACAATAGATAGGGTTGACGTGCACCACTGCTGACCGCTCACCTATACTGCAGCAGTCCTTCAGCGGTATAGGGACTAAGAGTTTTGTCACAGGGTCATTTAAAAAATGACATGCAGAGGAAGAGGCAGGCCCTTCCGCAGGGGTGGTAGGGGTAGGGCAGGAGCAACAGGCTTGAGCCAAAGTGGGAAGTTGCAGAAGGTGCGTTCAATTACTTTAAAGGATGCACCAGACTTGGTTGAGTGGCTCGCTCAGCCTTACTCTTCTGCACCCTCCTCATCCTCTCGATCTGCACCCTCTTCTTCACTCTCTGCTATGTGCACCCCCAAAGACACTACCACCAACAACACGACCACCACCACCACCACCACATACCTTCCGCTTGAGTCACTGGAATTATTTTCCGATCCATATCAAGAGGACATTTCTGATGCGCAGCCACTCTTGGTATTGGATCAGGAAGAGGAGGTAGCAACAAGCGCTACTCAGCAGTCTGACGCCAGTACCCAGATCAGCCCAAGGAGGAGGTTGGTCCCCGGTGTTGCTGCCTACTCTACTTATAGCGGTGGGGAAGGTGACGTTGATGATGACGTGTCTAGTGATGTCACGTGGGTGCCCACAAGAGAGGAAGAGGAGGGGAGTTCAGAGGGAGATATGGACCAGCAGATAGGGAGGAGAAGCAGCAATGACTTACATTGCACAGCAGGGACAAAGCAGACTGCAAATGTATCAGGAGCGAGTCATCGACCATGTACGGTCACATCTGGCGCTCCCAGGACACCGGCACATGGCTCCGCAGTGTGGGCTTTTTTTAACGTGTCCGCTGCTGACAATAGCGTTGCCATCTGCAATCTTTGCAGTCAACGCGTTAGTCGCGGTAAGCCCAATACTCACCTAGGGACGACCGCCTTAAGAAGGCACATGAGCAGCCATCACCGAGCCCAGTGGGAGCAACGGAACACACAAAGCCACACTGCAGGCTCTCACCGTCCAGCCTCGTCTTCTACTTCTCCTTCTCCTCTCTCCTCACAATTGTCCTCCACTCCACCTTCCATCACGCCAAGCTCACATTTTTCTGCAAAAAGGCAGGCTTCCGTGGGCCTAATGTTTGAGCGTAAAAAAATGATGACGCCGGATAACCCTCTTGCCCAACGGTTGGCGGCTGGCTTGTCAGAACTCATAGCCCGCCAACTACTGCCATATAAACTGGTGGACTCGGAGGCCTTTCGCAAATTTGTGGCCATTGGAACACCACAATGGAAGGTCCCAGGAAGGAAGTATTTCTCAGAGAAGGGCATCCCAGAGCTATATGGCCATGTTCAGCGGCAAGTGAATGTATCTCTGGCACACAGTGTCGGTGCCAAGATACATCTGACCACAGACACGTGGTCTAGCAAACACGGGCAGGGAAGGTATATCAGTTTTACTGCCCACTGGGTGAACCTTCTGACGGCCGTCAAGCATGTAACCCGTGGCACCCGTGTAGATTTGGTTTTACCGCCACGGATTGCATGCAGGCCTGACTCTTCTTCTCCTCCTCCTACTCCATCCTCCTCCCTCTCCTCCTCAGCTGCCTCCTCCTTTTCCGCTGCTAGCGTCTCTTCCACTGCACCGCCCAAGCTCCCCAGAACCTATTCCACATGCCAGGTGAGACGTTGCCATGCCGTGCTGCGTCTGTTGTGCCTGGAAGCAAAGAGCCACACTGGCCCGGCACTCCTTTCAGCTTTGCGTTCACAGGCAGATGAGTGGCTAACACCGCTCAATTTGACAGTTGGTAAAGTGGTGTGTGACAACGGTGCCAATCTGCTTAGCGCATTGAAACAGGGCAAAATCACGCACGTGCCGTGCATGGCACACGTCTTAAACTTGGTCGTGCAGCGATTCCTTGTCAAATACCCTGGGGTCCAGGACATCTTGCGGCAGGCAAGGAAAATCTCGGCCCATTTCAGAAGATCTTACACGGCCATGGCTCGCCTTGCTGACATTCAGCGGCGACACCATCTGCCGGTCAGACGTCTTATTTGCGATTGCCCGACGCGATGGAACTCAACCTTCTATATGCTTGATAGGCTGCTCCAGCAGAAACGTGCAGTTAACGTCTACCTGTATGAACTCTGCGAAAGAAACGGTTCTGGGGAGCTGGGTTTTTTTTCACCGCGCCAGTGGCTGCTCATGCGCGACACATGCAGACTTCTGCGGCCATTTGAGGAGATCACCAAACTGGTCAGTCGCAGCCATGGCGCCATCAGTGACATGGTACCTTATGCCTTCTTTCTGGAGCGTGCATTGCGTCGTGTCATTGATCAGGCTGTGGAGGAGCAGGAGCGGGAAGATGAGGAAGTCGCAATGCTGGATGAATTCCCAGGGGGGCTACTCTATCTGAGACAAGTCAACAACAGGAGTCTGATGAGGAGTCAGAGGAGGATGGTGCCGGGGCGGATGAGCAGGAGCAAGAAGAGCATGCTTTAAACCTTTCTGGGATCCCTGTTGTGCGAGGATGGGGAGAGGAGAATGAAGAGGACGACATTATCCTGGATGATGAGCAGGAGCCAGGCCACCACACCGCTTCCACTTTAGTGCAAATGGGGGCCTTCATGCTCCAGTGTTTTAATAGGGACCCCCGTATAAAAAGCATGAGGGTCAAGGACCAGTACTGGGTGGCAACGTACTTAGACCCCCGGTACAAACACAAAATGGCGGAAATGTTACCGCCGTCGCAGAGGGCTGTCAGAATGCAGCACTTCCAGGCCTTGCTTCGAGAAATGCTGCATTCTGCTTTTGCGTGCGCTGGCAGAGGAGCAATTCCCACTCCCAGAGAAGGATTTGCGGGTACCAATCCAACAGCGCCTGCAAGAAGAGGCCGGTTTGAAGATGTGTTGGTGACTTCGGATATGAGGTCATTCTTTCAGCCGACCCATCGACAGGTGTCATCCGGATCCAGCATCAGGGAACGCCTAGACCGTCAGGTGTCCGACTACATTGGGTTAACGGCCGATGTGGACGCTCTGAGGAGTGATGAACCCCTAGACTACTGGGTGGGCAGGCTTGACCTCTGGCCAGAGCTTGCCCAATTTGCAATCGAACTGTTGGCTTGCCCCTCATCCAGTGTCCTGTCCGAAAGGACGTTCAGCGCAGCAGGGGGGATTGTGACCGATAAGCGTACTCGCCTAGCTCACCACAGTGTTAACTACCTCACATTTCTAAAAATGAATGAGGCATGGATCTCGGAGGAATTCAACACATGTGATCAGTAGACCATGTATATGTCTATAAACAATTTTTGGAATCAAGCACACAGACCTTCTTAATTCATTTGGCTCACTTCCCTGACCCAAAAAAGCACACCGTACTATATGCCCCTACCCTCCTCTTTGAAGAGGTTGAGCGGTGTCATATTTCTACTGGGGCTGCTTATTATGAGGGGTTCCCACCATCCCTGTGCTGTGCTGACTTCCTCCTGGGTGTTCTTATTATGAGGGGCTCCCACCATCCCTGTGCTGTGCTGACTTCCTCCTGGGGGTTCTTATTATGAGGGGATCACACCATCCCTGTGCTGTGCTGACTTCCTCCTGGGGCTGCTTACGGTGCTGCTGTCAGCGCTGTATGTCACGGAGCTGCTGTCAGCGCTGTATGTCACGGAGCTGCTGTCAGCGCTGTATGTCACGGAGCTGCTGTCAGCGCTGTATGTCACGGAGCTGCTGTCAGCGCTGTATGTCACGGAGCTGCTGTCAGCGCTGTATGTCACGGAGCTGCTGTCAGCGCTGTATGTCACGGAGCTGCTGTCAGCGCTGTATGTCACGGAGCTGCTGTCAGCGCTGTATGTCACGGAGCTGCTGTCAGCGCTGTATGTCACGGAGCTGCTGTCAGCGCTGTATGTCACGGAGCTGCTGTCAGCGCTGTATGTCACGGAGCTGCTGTCAGCGCTGTATGTCACGGAGCTGCTGTCAGCGCTGTATGTCACGGTGCTGCTGTCAGCGCTGTATGTCACGGAGCTGCTGTCAGCGCTGTATGTCACGGAGCTGCTGTCAGCGCTGTATGTCACGGTGCTGCTGTCAGCGCTGTATGTCACGGAGCTGCTGTCAGCGCTGTATGTCACGGAGCTGCTGTCAGCGCTGTATGTCACGGAGCTGCTGTCAGCGCTGTATGTCACGGAGCTGCTGTCAGCGCTGTATGTCACGGAGCTGCTGTCAGCGCTGTATGTCACGGAGCTGCTGTCAGCGCTGTATGTCACGGAGCTGCTGTCAGCGCTGTATGTCACGGTGCTGCTGTCAGCGCTGTATGTCACGGAGCTGCTGTCAGCGCTGTATGTCACGGAGCTGCTGTCAGTGCTGTATGTCACGGAGCTGCTGTCAGCGCTGTATGTCACGGAGCTGCTGTCAGCGCTGTATGTCACGGTGCTGCTGTCAGCGCTGTATGTCACGGAGCTGCTGTCAGCGCTGTATGTCACGGAGCTGCTGTCAGTGCTGTATGTCACGGAGCTGCTGTCAGCGCTGTATGTCACGGAGCTGCTGTCAGCGCTGTATGTCACGGAGCTGCTGTCAGCGCTGTATGTCACGGTGCTGCTGTCAGCGCTGTATGTCACGGAGCTGCTGTCAGCGCTGTATGTCACGGAGCTGCTGTCAGCGCTGTATGTCACGGAGCTGCTGTCAGCGCTGTATGTCACGGAGCTGCTGTCAGCGCTGTATGTCACGGAGCTGCTGTCAGCGCTGTATGTCACGGTGCTGATGTCAGTGCTCTGTATTACGGTGCTGCTGTCAGTGCTCTGTATCTCCTGCACCCTCTTGTTTGCCTACCCTGGTCCCTGACCTTCCCTCTCCTCCATTGCCTTCATTAGCTCCATAGTCCTGAATTGTCAGAACAATTTCCCAAATAAAAAAAAAATGCTTGTAGTTATCGATCCCAAATTCACCTCATACATGTATTATGCTATTGTCCAGGTGGTGGGACTACGTGCTACCCCCTAATAATTACCCCGTGGCCGCAAATTCGACCTAAAGGTTTGCGAAATTCGCCTCCCATTGAAGTCAATGGAGCCCGCGGCGAACGGTCGTTTTCGCGAACGTTTGTGTCCGTTCGCGTTTCGCGTTCGCGAAACGTCCCGTCGGAAGTTCGTCCATCACTAGTCATCGTACCTTTATATTGTGCGATCCCTTTCTTTGTGTCATGGAACAGGCATTCCCATGGAGAATTTCCCACCCTTTCCCCAGTCACTAAGAATATCATCCCTATTATTTTCTCCCAGAAAGGGGTTATTTTAGGGCAATCCCACCATATGTGCTTAAAAGTCCATAGTCCATTACATTCCCTCCAGCAGGAAGTCTGATTTTCTTCTCTAAACCTCTGTATTCTTTGGGGCATCAGGTACCACCTTGCTATTAATTTAAAGGACATTTCAATCGCAGCTCCTTATTATATAGAGTTTAGTGTGTCGTGGTATAACGATTTGAGCTGCTGCTCATAGGGTGGTTTTTTTTTTTTGAATAGCGCAGTTTTGTTTTTTTACTGCTTTAAATAACATTAATTGTCAGTGCCTTAAAAGAAAGTGAATTGCAATACATTTGTTTTATATCTTGAGGTGCCCATCTTCACTAATGTATGTAGGCAAGACGATTGTCCCTTCAAATGACAGTTCCTACCCCCTTGTTTACCCTTCCCTCCCCTTCCTATTCTCCCCTTACCCCCCCCTCCATTTTAATCCTTCTCCCCCACCCCCTTTTTTTTTCCTTTCCCTTTCATTCCCTTCCCCTTTTCTCCTATTTCTTCTTATCACTCTGCATTTCCTTTTTTTTTCTATGATCTTGTTTTTCTTTTTTCTTCTTTTTCTTTTCTTTTTTTCCCACTGTTTTGTGTTCTTTCCTTCTTTTAATTTAACAGAAACAAAATGAAAGATCTGCAGTCACCAGTGATACACCTCCATCCCTACACCCGTTGGGTGGCTTCCGCGGATGCGCGGTCACCCAGTGGCAGTGCAATTGTCATCTTGGATGGACGGGAGTCCATTGTGTATGCGTACTCCCAATGGTAGCTGACACACTGGTGTTGGCTTACCAATCCATCCTGGCATGGCATTGGGGGAGGAGCAGACCGGATCTCTTAGGGCAGGGATATGCAATTAGCAGACCTCCAGCTGTTGCAAAACTAGAAGTCCCTTCATGCCTCTGCCTCTGGGTGTCATGCTTATGGCTGTCAGAGTCTCGCTATGCCTCATGGGACTTGTAGTTCTGCCACAGCTGGAGGTCTGCTAATTGCATATCCCTGTCTTAGGGGATAAAAGTCAGGGGTATGACACTTACCAATACTATGCACATCACAGATTTCCATTGCTGTTCAGCTGTTTGTATATCAAGGTAAATATGCTATCCCCGCCCCCAGCACTCACCTGGTGCTTCCCCTGCATTCCCTGCACTTTGTTTAATTTTAACATTGCTTTACACATAACCTTTTTCCTTTTTTCTTACTATAGGGGTTGATTTCCCAAACAAACACATTTTTTTCAGGATTCACTTCCTTATTCATGGTCTCTATGTCCGCTCCATTATTGGATCAGGTTAGTTCACATATGTTTCTATACAAATAATTATATAACTTGTTTACTCTGCTTATTTAGTAAGGTTTGACATATACACTTATGCTAGAGTATACATGCTCTTATACAAAAATGTTTTACTACATTATATAAGTTGTTGTTCATCTTACTAAATGTGGCAAACCATTGAGACATATACATCTATGTTTACAGCTGATATCTATCAAGTTACACACTGAGACAATTAGGACCATTCACCTTCACCCATGCCATGTCTGCCGCCTGGCATCCCCCTTGGGGGTACCTGTGTTTGTCTTCTCCCCCTCACCTCCCTAGCCATACTCTGGCTGCTGCCGTCCATTTTGGGGTTCAGCGATGGAAACTCTGGTTTCGTTCATTGGTAAGTATTGGGCCGTTTTGCTCTGGCCCATTCTGCCATTGTTCTGACATTTAACACTGTGACACATCTCTTTGTCTATTTAGATACACTTCATCCGCATCCACCCCTGATGAGTGAGCAATGATCTTGCGAAACGCAGGTCTGGTTTTCTGATGCGTGCATTGGTATATACTGCATTGTATAATGTTTGTATCAACTTGATTTATTCTTTTTGCTATGTGCAAATCCATTGGCTGAGCTAGTATGCTATATTATCCATGTATGTACAATTATTTTAATAAACATTTATACTACTATTTATCGTGTTACTCAGTGGCTAACTGTGACCACCTCATTTAAAGTCCCATGGCGATTCGTATTTCTATTTCTTAATTTAACTTGTATCTCTTTTCTCTGGTTTTCTGTTAATGTTTCATTTTATTTCTGTGATGATTTTCATTTTTCATAAATTTTTTGTATTTTTTGGTATTTTATTTTATTAATTATTATTTGTGTTTATTTACATTGCTGTTTTGTTTTTTTAATCTTTCCATTATCATCCTGTGGCATTTGCCTCCCCCCCCCCCCTTTTTTTTCATCTTTTCCCCTTTCTTGTTTTTCTTTTTGTTTTTCCTTTGTTTTTCTTATTATCTTTTTTCCTTCCTTTCGTTTTTTTCTGGTTTTCTTTCTCTTTTTTGTGTGTCTATTTTGCTTTTTTCGCCTTTTGTCCCCTTTGTTCCCCTGGTCTTAAAGCGGTTCTGCACCTTAAAAAAAAAAAATATTAAAAGCCAGCAGCTACAAATATTGCAGCTGCTGACTTTTAATAAATGGACACTTACCTGTCCCGGGGTCCAGCGATGTCGGCTGCAGATGACGAGCGATCGCTCGTCTCTCTGCTGCCCCCACCGCCATCCTCTGTCAGGGAATCGGGAAGTGAACCATTGCGGCTTCACTGCCCGGTTCCCTACTGCGTCTCCGCTGGTCCCTGCTGTGTCCTGGGAACTGTGTGTTTCCCAGAACACAACAGGGGGGGGGGGGGCGGGGCATCTGCGGTGGTCTGCGGCGGTCTGTCCCGGAAGTGGGTGCAGATACCTGGATTATCCAGGTAACTGCACCCCCCTCCCCCCTGAAAGGTGCCGATTGTGGCACCGGAGGGGGGGAGGAATGAGATGAGTGGAACTTCCACTTTAGGGTGGAGAACCGCTTTAAATTATGTTTTATTTATTGCTCTTTTCCTTTTTTTCTTTTTCTGAGTTTCCATGACCATGCATATAGGCCTTTCTCTTCCCTTCCTCTCATCACCCTGTTCACCCTGCTTTTTTATGTGTTCTCCACTGCTTTCCTAGTCTGGTTCACCACCCCACTGTGCCATCCACTGTTGTCATTTTTTCTTGTTTAACTGGCGCCCTGCACCGGCATCAGCTCACCCTTAATCACTAAGGATAAGCTGAAAGTTTGGTCAGAACTCCCAAACTGTAGCCCATTCATCCTCCTATTCGGTGGGAGCAAAGCATTATATATTAAAGTGGCATTTCCTCCACTTTCTACCACTTCAATATATGACACTTTCAAGGAGTATGAATACTTGTTTAAGGCACTATATATTGAATATAACTGTTGTATTACCATGTTCACACAAAGATTGAATTGGTACAACCATGTTGTAGGCACTTTTGAGTCCCCTGATTTTCTGGCATGAACCCAGAAAGGGAACAGGAGAAAGAGACCAGTGAAATGGAAGACATGGAGAACAAGAAACGGCTTCACTAGCTTTTAGCTTTCCTTCTACTAATCTCAAAAAACAATTATCTTCACACTGTCATTTTTTTTTCCTAACGAAGGTGCAAGTCCTTGCACCAATGGAATCCCCCATGCTTTTTAGGCAAAGGGGCAGGAATAGTAGTGGCATCACTACCAAAATATGGCCACTGACCATACTGTATGTGACCATTTTTGGGCAAGGACATTGTTTAAATATGATTGTAACCGTAGTTGGTTAATAATGTCATCACTATCCCCTTCCCCTTCTCTTAAATAGCCGATGAAAACTTGGGGAGCTGGTACTGTCTGGATTAATAGTGTGCACTCAATAGTTGGGAATAGTGCTGTATATTCATTGAGGGATTTTACTGGATTTTTTTTTTAAATAAAGGATTTGTCACTTTTTTGAAAGATGACTGTTCTTGGCCAAATGGATTTTTTTTTAAAAGTTCTGCATTGGTACATGTTCCCCCAGGGCACTGCCCCCCATGCTAATTTTGATACCAACTTACCTAGTAGCCATGAAAATGGCAATTTCTAACTTGACAGATTTTGGCTTTCATTGATTTTCAAGGGGTTTGGTTTAGCATCCAAGCATCTTTGAAGTGCATGAAACTCCTTTTGAACCAAGCCCAGGGCAGTTTGGCGCATCACAAATTATAACCTCTAAAGCTATGTACAGACATATGCAACAGAACTGAAATTGAAAACCATACATATATCCACCCCCAAAATGGTTTGCTTCACTAATACTGTAAGTGTCCTATGCTTCTAATATGATTCTTACCTTATAATAATCTGTATTATCCATATTAACTGATTCTCCATAACTAAGAGAAGAAATGTTATTAAATACATCTTCCAGGATAGAACAACCCCATGAGTACCACATGAAATAAACCTGTAGAAAAAAAAAAAATCAAATGTTTAGCAATGGATCAGAGATACGTAGATGATGTATGAATTTACATTAAAGACTCTTACTTGGGACTTCTTTTCCTCCATCAGTGTATAAACATCAGACATCAGCTGAGTGTCATTGTAATCTGCCATGGAGCCAAAGGTATAAACCAAAATGATGGACTCTGCAGGGGAAATCTCCAGAGCTCTTTTCAACCCATAGAGGGTGGATTGCTTGCAGTCCCATAATGCGTACAAGTATTCATAAAAAGTAGTATAGTCATCTTCATAGTTTTTTGTTATGCTTTGCAAGAAGACACTCTTGTTATTGGTGATCGTTTCGTTTGTTTCTGAATTATAATTTTTTTGTAGAAATTAATTACTCAGAATAAAGTTCCAAACATCAACAGTAGCATAAAAAAATGGTAAGAAAACAAAACTACTCGTCAAAGTCGCACAAAAAGGAGCCACTCCTACCCAGTTTCAAGCTAGATCTCATCATGATTGCCAAATACCACTGTGTAATTTGATTGGCTTAAACAAGGATTTAACGTGGAATGCTGTATACCACTGAACCCTGCATGCTATTCACAGTGTTGTTCATGTCCTGCTCCTTAATGTTGTACTCTGTATGCTGTGCATTATGTTGTACTCTGGCATACTCTATGCTGTATGTCAAATAATCGTGATTGCTGCACCCTATAAGCTGTGCTGCTCATTACATGCTCCTGGCCACTGAACTCTGTAAGCTTTGCTATACATTACATACTACTGAGAATAAGTGTCCATAGTTTCAACTGTTAATGCTTGCTTAGTACTCCTCAGCTATTTTAGGCCTCGTTCACATGTGCTTTGGCCTCTGAAGAGTAATGTGCATTCAGATTGCTCTTCAGAGGGCATTTGACAGGTGGTGAGGAGGTGTTGCACCATCTTCTTACCACCTCCTTTAACACCTTGGACCCTTCATGCATTGCACACAGTTATGGAGCTCTTGGAGAGAAACTCCACCCACTAAAGGCTGAAATCTGAACTTAAACTGATACTAAAGTCTAGTTCTTTTCTACAAAAATAACAAATATATTATACTTACCTGCTCTAACCAGTGGTTTTGCACAGAGCAGCCCAGATACTCCTCTTCTAGGGTCCCTCGCTGGTGCTCCTGGCCCTGGCTACATACAACAGACCACACTGTGTCCCAGATTAGACTTCCAGGCTCATACCCAGATCACCTTAGAATCTATCACAGCAGCGCTCAGCCATTCAGAGAAAGCAATGTATTCAATCAATGAATACAAAGTGTCCTCTGATTGGCTGAGTCAGAGGTTGTGACATCATCAGCCCATCTCTCTGACTCAGACAATCAGGGGAAGCTTTGTTCTCATTGATACAATACATTGAACACTCTGATTGGCCGAGCAATGCTGTGATAGACTAGACCAAATGCAAAATGCTATATCTAGCTGTTATAAAGCACATCCAGAGGCCTTACATGTTAGTGAGGGACATCGTTTGTTTGTTCCAAGCTGGCCTGAATAGACTATGTAATGTATTTCAAAATATGGGGTCGAGCTTTAAATAGGAGCAATTTGCAGACAGTGGTGCCTGCCAAAAATGACAAGGGGTATAGCTGCAGACTTTGTAGATAAAGAGGGAGTCAAATAATGGCTAACACTCAAAATAATAGTAGACCATGAGAGCTCGATCCTTGAGAATAGGGAGACAAACAGGGAAATGGACTAGATTTGAGAAGGGGAAAGTAAATTGGGTTCCCTACACCTCCCTTTTCCTGGTACAATAAATTTCTCTTCTCAATATTTGTAACGCTGAACCTAAGTCTTTACGTGAAACTCCCAGGTAATCAACATACCACTTACTACCCCTCAAGTGGAGAGGTTCTAAATACCAACCGCTAGACCCTCTCCCTTTACTTTTCCATATTTGATTTGATTCCCCTTATTGCCCCCCCCCACCCCTTTCACCCCGCCTTTACAATGGAATGACCTATTTGGATACGGCAAACCCATGACATTATAGATTGCTGCGTAGCTATGCTGCATAGCTCCTTTTCCAAGTTGGGTTACAATACAACAATTCAATTGATTTTTGGTTACACCAATTAACCTGCTTTTGCTGCTCTTATTTTTTTTTTTTTTTTCATACTTACTGAATTTGTTTTGTACTTCTACCTTATGTGTAATGCCTGAGACAACCTTCAGATCCTCCGTTTTGGCTGTTGTCATTTTCACTTTCTCATTGTCTGACTATTGTGAGTGTCTTTCCTTTAATTCAATATTTTTTTTTTGTAAAAAAAACAATGGCTAACCCATGAGGTTTTACTGCTCCCCCCCCCCCCAAACTGTTAGTGAACAACTCTTGAAGTTCTCCTTAGAAGATTACCCAAGGTCTCCATTACATTGAGATCCCATATAATATGGGAACGCCAAAAGCAGGTTGATATGTGTATTATGCTGATGTTTTGATACAGTATGATTAACAGCTACGCCTTTCTCTTTGGATAGGCCATCTCCATCTGTGGTCAAGACATAGAGGTCCTGAGGAAGCTATCATTGTGAAACGTGTCAACCTCTTGAGTGTTAATAGAGTCACATAATACTCGAGTATAAGCCGAGATTTTTAGCCCCTTTTTTTAGGCTGAAAGTGCCCCCCTCGGCTTATACTCGAGTCACCGCCGTCTGCCTACCCGATCAGCGTGTCGAGCAGACAGACTGCGGCCATTCCACTATTCAAAAGCCGCGCCTCCCTGTCTGTGATAGGCGGAACACTCAATTTCCCAGCAGTCAGTGGTCCGCCTATCACGGACATCCGCTCATCCTCATACTACGAACGAGGATGAGAGGATGTCCGTGATAGGCGGAACACTGACTGCTGGGAAATTGAGTGTTCCGCCTATCACAGACGGAGGCGCGGCTTTTGAACAGTGGAATGGCCGCTGTCTGTCACAGACGAGGAGAAGAGGTGCGGCGATCCTGGCATGGCCGCCGTATGTTTTTACATGCAGATCGCTGCAGAAGGACACAGGCTGCAGAAGGATAAAGAGGCACAGGACACAGGTAGGCTGGACACAGGGATGGACACAGGGATGGACACAGTGATGGACACAGTGATGGACACAGGGATGGACACAGGGATGGACACAGGGATGGACAGGCATGTCTCACCCTCGGCTTATACACGAGTCAATACGTTTTCCCATTTTTTTTGTGGTAAATTAGGGGCCTCGGCTTATATTCGGATCGACCTATACTCGAGTATATACGGTAAGTGTAATAATTGACATGTTATATATGTATTGAGCTAATGGTTTTCTTTTAGAAAATGTATGTTAAACAATTTTTACTTTTGTAATAAAGGCAATATTTTATCTATTGAATTCTGATTGTCCTCTTCTGGTACCACGAGCAAATGTTTAAGTTCTTGATCAAAGAGCTAGAGTTGCATTATTTACAAAAAATCACAGGCTGTGATTTTCTCTCAGGGTCTCAGCAAATCCCTAAAAAGTTACAGTTACATTGGTGGTTCAGTGGAACATCTACAGTATGTCCCTCTGTAGACAATCACCATACCTCCATATAAATTTGGGAATGGTGTTACTACTTAATCCCCTCTTACGAGCACATCAGAGGCTGAGTGAGGTAGCAGGCAATGAAGGACTTAGTCTTCCCTCTGATCATTGTATATAGAGGAGGAACGCACATCAGCTCCGAAGAGGAGTCTGAAGAAATGTGCATTAATTGATTGGTTGGAGAATATAAAAAAAAAAGTGATCTTCAGTTTAAAAACAAAGTGAAAATAAGAGCATAGGATCAGGAATGGAGGGTGGAATTGTGCACTTTGGTTGAGGTGCGGGGTATGAAGGAGATTGTGCCGGTTTTCAGGTAGAATGGGAGGAAGTGGATTGGCACTGTGACGTGCATATAGATTGTCAGTTTGACTGCTCTCACAGATACCATTGAAATAATTTCTACAACATAAAACCTTGCATAGAAATTAAAAAGATACAACGAAACAAGTAAAGTACCATTTTTTTTTTTATTTACCTGCAATGTCCAGGATTACTGTAGTATATTGCCGTGTGACGCAGGGGAATCTGGCTGATAAGGAATTCAGAGCTCTGTCCAAGTAGAATGAAAACTCCCAATACATCATATATACTTCCATCACTACAGTAAGGGAGGTCCCCTCTGTAACACAAATCAATCAGAAAAAAAAAAAAAATCAATGATCTATTGATATTTTTTAAAACACATTCAGGATCATCACTGGTACCATTGTAACAAAAAGTCTATTTTGGTGATGAATTTGGAAAATGTATGTTGTTGGAGCTGTAAGATGGGTAAAGATGGCAGTGACATGTTCTCTTTTTTTTTCTGTTTAGACAGTTCAGCAGTAGAGAAGTTGATAAAATCTGTCAATTTCTGTATTAAATGATTTTCCCGTTGATTGAGCGTATGTCATGAATACAACCTCCCCATTTTCAAGGCTAATGGGCAAACAGTTGGCAAAAAAAGCTCATGGGGGCTGGACACTTCCCTGAGAAATATGTACCTATGAAATTTTTTTTCTGGTGCAGTGATTGTGTATGTGTGTGTGGGGGGGGGGGTGTATCATGGGGGGCTAATTGGAATCTGGAAGCCCACTTTACAGTGTGATGGGAGGCCAAGGATATCCACTCACCTATTTGGCTATATAAGGGGTATATAGTAATCTATGCTAATCTATCATCAATCGCTTTGTCCAGCATTGCAGATCTTCTCCAATAACAATACACTACACCCACCATACACCAAAAGTAATAACTTGCTGATCCTGACAGCGCAGCCAATGAAAAGCAGCACATATATAGACTTATCTCTCTGTCACTCTTCTCACTCCTCCTATTAGCATGCTCCCTGCACTGCAGCATGCCAGATTGGGGCCATATGCTGTTTCGCCATCTCCTTTTTTTTTTTTTACTTTTTTTAACTATTTTTTTTTTTGCATACTGTCATCAGAGTAGTTCAATGTCATAATAGTACTATCGTACTATATAATACTGTACTACTCTAGGGTTGTGATCAGGATTTTTTTTTTACAATTTTTTATCTTATAACAATGATGATAACTACCATACATTGCTTTCACTCCTGACAGCTCCCTTACTATTGTGATGCTGTGGTTGGCTACAACTAACAACGTTGTACAGGGTGTCAGGTACCATGTGATAGCTGCAGGCCAATCACAGCATCACAACAGTGGACAAGCTGTTCATGAACATCAAGCCTTTTGTGACAGTTTTGCAAGGATGCAATCATGCAATCAATATAATTGGTTCTAGTATTCAACATGATACCACAAGCCTCTCACAGAGGGCTGTGCTCTATGCCGAGCGATCATGGTATTGCAGCGCTGCACTCCCCAGAGGGCATGCCAGTGCACCTGTGCTGATGTACTAGTATGTCACTTAGCATGCAGCTGCTGCCCAACCGCAGTAAATGCACTGTGGGTTGGCAACATGCGGATAATAATTGAACCCCAGTGATGGGTTCTCATGAGATCACATGTATTTTTAAGACCTAAGGTAGTCAGTTCCCACTGCAGATAGTGTATAGCTCTATTGGTTTAATTCATGTGGTTCAAATCCATATGTAGAGTTATTTGTTGTAATTTATTTCAGTCAAAGAAAAATTAAATAGTGTAAGATATAGTGATGATTTTTTTGTCTTACTTCTTCTTGTATCAGAAATCCCTTACTTGGTGACTTACCTCTCTGTGTACAGTCGTAAGAATGAGTATCTGAATAAAAAGTAAAAAATATTAAATGAGATCCCTGCAAAGCATCGTTCTCTACAAAAATGAAAAAATTAATAAACATCAAAGGGGGAACAACCTCCAACTATTCTGTCTGATTAAAGTCAACTACTCACTCCCACATAAAAATAAGTAAATTATATTGAATATAATCACATATATATATATATATATATATATATATATATATATATATATATATATATATACAGTGGTGTGAAAAAGTGTTTGCCCCCTTCCTCATTTCCTGTTCCTTTGCATGTTTGTCACACTTAAGTGTTTCGGAACATCAAACCAATTTAAACAATAGTCAAGGACAACACAAGTAAACACAAAATGCAATTTGTAAATGAAGGTGTTTATTATTAAATGTGAAAAAAAATCCAAACCATCATGACCATGTGTGAAAAAGTGATTGCCCCCTTGTTAAAACATACTATAACTGTGGTTGTCCACACCTGAGTTCAATTTCTCTAGCCACACCCAGGCCTGGTTATTGCCACACCTGTTCACAATCAAGGCATCACTTAAATAGGAGCTGCTTGACACAGTAAGGTCCACCAGAAGATCCTTAAAAGCTACACATCATGCCGAGACCCAAAGAAATTCAGGAACAATTGAGAAAGAAAGTAATTGAGATCTATCAGTCTGGAAAGGGTTATAAAGCCATTTCCAAAGCTTTGGGAATCCAGCGAACCACAGTGAGAGCCATTATCCACAAATGGCGAAGACATGGAACAGTGGTGAACCTTCCCAGGAGTGGCCGGGATTTACCCCAATTACCCCAAGAGCGCAGCGACGACTCATCCAAGAGGTCACAAAAGACCCCACAACAACGTCCAAGGAACTGCAGGCCTCACTTGCCTCAGTTAAGGTCAGCGTTCATGCCTCCACCATCAGGAAAAGACTGGGCAAAAATGGCCTGCATGGCAGAGTTCCAAGGAGAAAACCACTGCTGAGCAAAAAGAACATCAAAGCTCGTCTCAATTTCTCCACAACACATCTTGATGATCCCCAAGACTTTTGGGACAACATTCTGTGGACCGATGAGACAAAAGTGGAACTCTTTGGAAGGTGTGTGTCCAAGTATATCTGGCGTAGAAGGAACACTGCATTTCATAAAAAGAACATTATACCAACAGTAAAATATGGTGGTGGTAGTGTGATGGTCTGGGGCTGTTTTGCTGCTTCAGGACCTGGAAGACTTGCCGTGATAAAAGGAACTATGAATTCTGCTGTCTACCAAGAGATCCTGAAGGAGAATGTCCGACCATCTGTTCGTGTACTCAAGCTGAAACGAACTTGGGTTCTGCAGCAGGACAATGATCCTAAACACACCAGCAAGTCCACCACCGAATGGCTGAAGAAAAACAAAATGAAGACATTGGAGTGGCCTAGCCAAAGTCCTTACCTGAATCCTATTGAGATGTTGTGGTATGACCTTAAAAAGGCCGTTCATGCTCGAAAACCCTCTAATGTAACTGAATTAGGACAATTCTGCAAAGATGAGTGGGCCAAAATTCCTCCAGGACGCTGTAAAAGCCTCATTGCACGTTATCGCAAACGCTTGGTTGCAGTTGTTGCTGCTAAGGGTGGCCCAACCAGTTATTAGGTTTAGGGGGCAATCACTTTTTCACACAGGGCCATGATGGTTTGGATTTTGTTTCACCTTTAATAATAAACACCTTCATTTACAAATTGCATTTTGTGTTTACTTGTGTTGTCCTTGACTATTGTTTAAATTGGTTTGATGTTCCGAAACACTTAAGTGTGACAAACATGCAAAGGAACAGGAAATGAGTTAGGGGGCAAACACTTTTTCACACCACTGTATATATATATATATATATATAGTGGTATTGGGGGTTATTTAGCTTCAGTGTAGAGCTTACCAGTGAGCTGAGTCTACGCCAGATATGCAGTTTAAGGGATTTTTTTGGCCTATGTTTATTGAAGTAAAAGAAAAAACAGTCCATCCAGGGTTCCCACGCAGGGGTTTCTTCCATAAAGCAATAATGAAATAATTGGAAAATACTGAGCCACCTGGCTCTCTGGTCAGCACTGCTGTTCAAGCGTTGACCTCAGTCCTCTTGACCCTGTAACTGTGTCCCTGTTTGGTACCCACTCTGTACCTCTGGTGACACTCTCTCTTACAGCTTCCTGGCTTACGTTATTGCCAAACGGCTGCTTTAGGCCTGCAGCCTTAAGTCTGCTCCTTAGAACAAAAGGGTTTCCGTGAGTTAAGCTCTCTCATAGCTTACTTCTGATCAGCACCTTGCTGCTCTGTCACAAAGTACATCTGCCTCCTGCAGACATGCATGCTCTGGCTGCACCCATGCAGTCTCTGACTCCTGCAGAGGAATGGGAGTCCACCTGAATCCCATGCACAGACTTCCTGTCATAGCCAGGTCACAACTAAATAACCCAGCACACAGCTGTACACCCACTCCAGAAGAGGGAAACAAATCCCCACCACAGTGGATAATTACATAAATATTACATAGATATAGATAAAGCGCCCCAAATCATCACTGACTGTGGAAAATGTTGCCTTTCATTTGAAAATTGCGGTCCCAGAGTCTGGAGGAGGAGTGGAGAGGCACAGAATCCAAGTTGCATGAGGTCCAGTGTGAAGTTTCCACTGTTATTGATGATTTGGGGAGCCATGCCATCTGCCGGTGTTGGTCTAATGTGTTTTATTAATCCAAAGTCAGAGCGCCCTCTAGCAGGAAATTCTAGAGCGATTCATGCTTCCCTCTGCTGACCAGCTTTATAGAGATGTTGATTTCTTTTTCCAGCAGGGCTTGCCACCTCCCACACTGCCAGAAGTACCAATATCAAGTCACATGATCATGGTATCACTGTGCTTGATTGGCCAGCAAACTCCCCTGACCTAAACCCCCTAGAGAATCTGTGGGGTAATGTTAAGTGGAAGATGAGAGACACCAGACCCAACAATGTAGATGAGATGAAGGCCTTTATCAGGGTAACCTGGGATTCCATAACACCTCAGCCGTGCCACAGGCTGATCACCTCCATGCCACGCTGAATTGATGCCATAATTCATGCAAACGGAGCCCCAGCCAAGTATTGAGTGCATATTATATTGTACGTGCATGTACTTTTTACTAAGCCAACATTTCTGTATTAAAAAATCCTTTTTTTTTATTGGTGTTATGTAATATTCTAATTTTCTTAAATAGTGAATTTTGTGTTTTCACAAGCTGTAAATAAGGATGGGCTGAACGGACCCCTGTTTGGTTCGCATCCAGAACCTTCAAACACCGTGAAAATTCAGACTTGAATGATGAACCCCATTAAAGTCAATGGGATCTGAACGTCAAAAATCAAAAGTGCCCATTTCGAAAACTTATATGCAAGTAATTGGGCATACAATGGTTATAGGGGTCTGGGTCCTGCCCTGGGAGACATGTATCAATACAAGAAAAAAAGTTTGTGAAAAACATAATTTTTAAATGAGCAGTGCTTTTTTGATTTTTAAACTTAAAGTAAAAAAAAATTAAAAATTCCTTCCAATATAGTGCCTGGGGGGGGGGGGGGGGTCCCTTTAGTCTACCTGTAAAGTAGCAGATCTGTACCATGTCTAGAATCTGCTACAGCAATAATTGAATTTATAAAGCCAAAAAAAAGACATTTTCCCTGCAAGCTGTCTTTATTTTGCTCAGCAACAGCTTGGGAGCCAGTGTGTATGACGAGGCCACAATGTATTGCACTGGGAACAAGATTAGAGTTTTTTTGGATGCATTCTGGTGTAACTTTGACTTTGGAAAGAAGTAACAGGTGCTTAAAAATTGGTGGCTTGATGCCTTTTTCCATTCAATTCAGTGGAGCGGTGCAGTTTTTGGTGTGTGTGTTTTTTTTGTTTGTTTTTTACAGCACCAAATAAGGACCAAAAATGCAGCAGTAAGACCCACAACTGAAAAACTCAACAAACCCACAATGGACCAGTTTGAAGAGTTCCATATTTCCATAGTAGCTGAAGAAGTAGCTGGCGTTGTAGACTCAGACTTACCCTGGTTCGCATCCTTTATATAAAACCGATCTCAGAAAGTGAAACTAGGAATAGTAATGGCCGAACGGTTGGCCTGGCGGTCGTTTCGCTGCGAATTTCGGCTGTTCGCGGTCCGCCCGATCAGCGGACTATTGCCGCCGTTCGCCCGGCGGACTTCCGTGTTTACTGTGTAAAAGAACTTTGACCTATGATGACACATCCATCATGGGGTACAGGACAGCCAATTGAGACATTACAGCACATGGACACTTGGACATTCCCCCTAACTTATAAATACACCCGATCCGGCGGCCATTTTACATTCTTTCTTCTGTCACTATAGGGAGAGGTTGCTGTGTGGAGCAGGGAGAGATTGCAGTGACCTAAATCGCTAGCTATTTGGTACACAAAAGTTCTTTTCAGGACTGGTATAGGTGTTAGGTGTAGTTCAGGATAGGCAGTGCTGTGCTAGTGATTGTTGCAGCAGCCTGAGTGTCTTTTGTCAGTGTAGAGAAAGGGACAGGACGGTGTGTGCTGCAGGGACAGTCAGTTTAGTCATTAGCTGTTACTATCAGGTCCACAAAAGTGCTATTCCAGTTATTGTTCCAGTCTCCTCTGTTTTGTCAGTTTATATAGGGACAGGCAGGAAGCAGTGTGTGAGGCAGTGAGGGTCAGTTTAATCAGTAGCTGTTACTATATTAGGTCCACAAAGGTTCTTTTCAGGACTGGTATCAGTGGTATGGTAATAGGCTTGTACACGTATAATATTCTTTCTTCCAAATATAGAAAGAATATTATACTTGACTGCTGCCCTTCTGCTGCAGTCTGCTAATCAGTCACAACTTACTTGTTCCACAAAGGTCCTTATAAGGACTGGTAACCTGGTGTAGGGTGCTACAGTACATAGGGTTGAGTGAGGTACAGTCTGCTATTCCGTAAGGACTGGTATAGGTCCACAATACATAGGGTTGAGGTGCACTACTGCTGACTGCTGCCCTGTACTGCAGCAGTCCTTCATCGGTATAGGGACTGACATACAGTCTGCTAATCAGTCACACACAACCTACTTGTTCCACAAAGGTCCTTATAAGGACTGGTAACCTGGTGTAGGGTGCTACAGTACATAGAGTTGAGTGAGGTACAGTCTGCTATTTCGTAAGGACTGGTATAGGTCCACAATACATAGGGTTGAGGTGCACTACTGCTGACTGCTGCCCTATACTGCAGCAGTCCTTTAGTAAAGGGACTGACGTACAGTCTGCTAATCAGTCACACACAACCTACTTGTTCCACAAAGGTCCTTATAAGGACTGGTAACCTGGTGTAGGGTGCTACAGTACATAGGGTTGAGTGAGGTACAGTCTGCTATTCTATAAGGACTGGTATAGGTCCACAATACATAGGGTTGAGGTGCACTACCGCTGACCGCTGCCCTATACTGCAGCAGTCCTTTATGAGTATAGGGACTGACGTACAGTCTGCTAATCAGTCACACACAACCTACTTGTTCCACAAAGGTCCTTATAAGGACTGGTAACCTGGTGTAGGGTGCTACAGTACATAGGGTTGAGTGATGTACAGTCTGCTATTCTATAAGGACTGGTATAGGTCCACAATACATAGGGTTAAGGTGCACTACTGCTGACCGCTGCCCTATACTGCAGCAGTCCTTCATCGGTATAGGGACTGAAGTACAGTCTGCTAATCAGTCACACACAACCTACTTGTTCCACAAAGGTCCTTATAAGGACTGGTAACTTGGTCTAGGGTGCTACAGTACATAGGGTTGAGTGAGGTACAGTCTGCTATTCTATAAGGACTGGTATAGGTTCACAATACATAGGTTTGAGGTGCACTACTGCTGACCGCTGCCCTAAACTGCAGCAGTCCTTCATCAGTATAGGGACTGAGAGTTTTGTCATAGGGTCATTTAAAAAATGACAGGCAGAGGAAGAGGCAGGCCCTTCCACAGGGGTGGTAAGGGTAGAGCAGGAGCAACAGGCTTGAGCCAAAGTGGGAAGTTGCAGAAGGTGCGTTCAATTACTTTAAAGGACGCACCAAACTTGGTTGAGTGGCTCACTCAGCCTTACTCTTCTGAACCCTCATCATCCTCTCGATCTGCACCCTCTTCTTCACTCTCTGCTATGTGCACCCCCAAAGACACTACCACCAACAACAACACCACCACATACCTTCCGCTTGAGTCACAGGAATTATTTTCCGATCCTTATCAAGACATTTCTGATGCGCAGCCACTCTTGGTATTGGATCAGGAAGAGGAGGTAGCAACAAGCGCTACTCAGCAGTCTGACGACAGTACCCAGATCAGCCCAAGGAGGAGGTTGGTCCCCGGTGTTGCTGCCTACTCCGAGATCTCTACTTATAGCGGTGGGGAAGGTGACGTTGATGATGACGTGTCTAGTGATGTCACGTGGGTGCCCACAAGAGAGGAAGAGGAGGGGAGTTCAGAGGGAGATATGGACCAGCAGATAGGGAGGAGAAGCAGCAATAACTTACATTGCACAGCAGGGACAAAGCAGACTGCAAATGTATCAGGAGCGAGTCATCGACCATGTACGGTCACATCTGGCGCTCCCAGGACACCGGCACATGGCTCCGCAGTGTGGGCTTTTTTTAACGTGTCCGCTGCTGACAATAGCGTTGCCATCTGCAATCTTTGCAGTCAACGCATTAGTCGCGGTAAGCCCAACACTCACCTAGGGACGACCGCCTTAAGAAAGCACATGAGCAGCCATCACCGAGCCCAGTGGGAGCAACGGAACACACAAAGCCACACTGCAGGCTCTCACCGTCCAGCCTCGTCTTCTACTTCTCCTTCTCCTCTCTCCTCACAATTGTCCTCCACTCCACCTTCCATCACGCCAAGCTCGTGTTTTTCTGCAAAAAGGCAGGCTTCCGTGGGCCTAATGTTCGAGCGTAAAAAAATGATGACGCCGGATAACCCTCTTGCCCAACTGTTGACGGCTGGCTTGTCAGAACTGATAGCCTGCCAACTACTGCCATATAAACTGGTGGACTCAGAGGCCTTTCGAAAATTTGTGCCCATTGGAACACCACAATGGAAGGTCCCAGGAAGGAAGTATTTGTCACAGAAGGGCATCCCAGAGCTATATGGCCATGTTCAGCGGCAAGTGAATGTATCTCTGGCACACAGTGTCGGTGCCAAGATACATCTGACCACAGACACGTGGTCTAGCAAACACGGGCAGGGAAGGTATATCACTTTTACTGCCCACTGGGTGAACCTTCTGACGGCCGTCAAGCATGTAACCCATGGCACCCGTGTAGATTTGGTTTTACCGCCATGGATTGCATGCAGGCCTGACTCTTCTTCTCCTCCTCCTCCTACTCCATCCTCCTCCCTCTCCTCCTCGGCTGACTCCTCCTTTTCTGCTGCTAGCGTCTCTTCCGCTGCCCCACCCAAGCTCCCCAGAACCTATTCGACATGCCAGGTGAGACGTTGCCATGCCGTGCTGCGTCTGTTGTGCCTGGAAGCCAA
This sequence comes from Lithobates pipiens, assembly GCF_037356315.1. Lineage (NCBI taxonomy): Eukaryota > Metazoa > Chordata > Amphibia > Anura > Ranidae > Lithobates > Lithobates pipiens. Next base: position 6,333,375 of record NW_027507784.1, read on the forward strand.
GAGCCACACTGGCCCGGCACTCATTTCAGCTTTGCGTTCACAGGCAGATCAGTGGCTAACACCGCTCAATTTGACAGTTGGTAAAGTGGTGTGTGACAACGGTGCCAATCTGCTTAGCGCATTGAAACAAGGCAAAATCACGCACGTGCCATGCATGGCACGCGTCTTAAACTTGGTCGTGCAGCGATTCGTTGTCAAATACCCTGGGGTCCAGGACATCTTGCGGCAGGCAAGGAAAATCTCGCCCATTTCAGAAGATCTTACACGGCCATAGCTCGCCTTGCTGACATTCAGCGGCGACACAATATACCGGTCAGATGTCTTATTTGCGATTGCCTGACACGATGGAACTCAACCTTCTATATATTTGATAGGCTGCTCCAGCAGAAGCGTGCAGTTAACTTCTACCTGTATGAACTCTGCGGCAGAACGGGTTCTGGGGAACTGTTTTTTTTTCACGGCACCAGTGGCTGCTCATGTGCGACGACTGCAGACTTCTGCGGCCATTTGAGGAGATCATCAAACTAGTCAGTCGCAGCCATGGTGCCATCAGTGACATGGTACCTTATGCCTTCTTTATGGAGCGTGCATTGTGGCGTGTCATTGATCAAGCTGTGGAGGAGCAGGAGCGGGAAGATGAGGAAGTCGCAATGCTGGATGAATTCCCGGGGGGGCTACTCTATCTGAGACAAGTGAACAACAGGAGTCTGAAGAGGAGTCAGAGGAGGATGGTGCCGGGCGGATGAGGAGGAGGAAGAAGAGCATGCTTTAAACCTTTCTGGGACCCCTGTTGTTGTGCGTGGATGGGGAGAGGAGAATGAAGAGGACGACATTATCCTGGATGATGAGCAGGAGTCAGGCCACCACACCGCTTCCACTTTAGTGCAAATAGGGGCCTTCATGCTCCAGTGTTTTAATAGGGACCCCCGTATAAAAAGCATAAGGGTCAAGGACAAGTACTGGGTGGCAACGTACTTAGACCCCCGGTACAAACACAAAATGGCGGAAATGCTACCGCCGTCACAGAGGGCTGTCAGAATGCAGCACTTCCAGGCCTTGCTTTGAGAAATGCTGCATTCTGTTTTTGCGTGCGCTGGCAGGGGAGCAATTCCCACTCCCAGAGAAGGAGTTGCGGGTACCAATCCAACAGCGCCTGCAAGAAGAGGCCAGTTTGAAGATGCGTTGGTGACTTCGGATATGAGGTCATTCTTTCAGCCGACCCATCGACAGGTGTCATCCGGATCCAGCATCAGGGAACGCCTAGACCGTCAGGTGTCCGACTACATCAGGTTAACGCCCGATGTGGACGCTCTGAGGAGTGATGAACCCCTGGACTACTGGGTGGGCAGGCTTGACCTCTGGCCAGAGCTTGCACAATTTGCAATCGAACTTTTGGCTTGCCCCTCATCCAGTGTCCTGTCCGAAAGGACATTCAGCGCAGCAGGGGGGATCGTGACCGATAAGCGTACTCGCCTAGCTCACGACAGTGTTAAAGCGGAGGCCCACCCTAAAGTGGACCTTCCGCTCATCGGAACCCTCCCCCCCTCCGGCGCCACAATTGGCACCTTTCAGGGGGGAGGGGGGTGCAGATACCTGTACAGTACAGGTATCTGCACCCACTTCCGGGATAGCTCTCTGCGGAAAGGGGCGTAGATTACACCCCTTTCCGCAAGTGCCCGCCCCTTTCCGCAAGTGCCCCGCTGCCTGCTGGGAAAACACACCGATCCCAGAGGCAGCGGGGACCGTCCTTATTGCGCAGCGCGGCTCGCGCATGCGCAGTAGGGAACCGGGGAAATGAAGCCGAAAGGCTCCATTTCCTGATTCCCATACCCAAGATGGCGGCGGCAGCACCCGAGAGACGATCTACAGATCGGCTTCGGGTGCCGACATCGCGGGCGCGCTGGACAGGTAAGTGCCACTATTTTAAAAGTCAGCAGCTGCAGTATTTGTAGCTGCTGGCTTTAAAAAAAAAAAAACGCGGAGTCCCGGCGGACTCCCGCTTTAACTACCTCACATTTCTAAAAATGAATGAGGCATGGATCTCGGAGGAATTCAACACATGTGACCAGTAGACCATGTATATGTCTATAAACTATTTTTTTAATCGAGCACACAGACCTTCTTTCTTCATTTGGCTCACTTCCTTGTCCAAAAAAAGCACACCGTACTATATGCCCGTACCCTCCTGTTTGAAGAGGTTGAGCGGTGTCATATTTCTACTGGGGCTGCTTATTATGAGGGGCTCCCACCATTCCTGTGCTGTGCTGACTTCCTCCTGGGGCTGCTTATTATGAGGGGCTCCCACCATCCCTGTGCTGTGCTGACTTCCTCCTGGGGCTGTACCTCTGCTGTGCCTATTATGAGGGGATCCCACCATCCCTGTGCTATTCTCATTATGAGGGGCTCCCACCATCCCTGTGCTGTGCTCATTATGAGGGGCTCCCACCATCCCTGTGCTATGCTCATTATGAGGGGCTCCCACCATCCCTGTGCTATGCTGACTTCCTCCTGGGGCTGCTTACGGTGCAGGTGTCAGTGCTGTATATCACGGTGCTGATGTCAGTACTCTCTATCACAGTGCTGCTGTCAGTGCTGTATATCACGGTGCTGGTGTTAGTGCTTTATGTCACGCTGCTGTCAGTGCTCTCTATCACGGTGCTGGTGTCAGGTGACTCTATCACAGTGCAGGTGTCATTGCTGTATGTCACGCTGCTGATGTCAGTGCTCTGTATCACGGTACTGGTGTCAGATGACCCTATCACGATGCAGGTGTCATTGCTGTATGTCACGCTGCTGGTGATCATCTCCTGCACCCTCTTCTTTGCCTACCCTGGTCCCTGACCTTCTGTCTCCTCCATTGCCTTCATGCGCTCCACAGTCCTGAATTGTCACAACAATTTCCCATATAAAAAAAGAATGCTTGTAGTTGTCGATCCCAGATTCACCTCATACATGTGTTATGTCATTGGCCATGTGGTGGGACTATGTTTGCACAGCTATTAATTATTTTGTGGCTGCAAATTTGACCTGTAGGTTTGCAAAGTTCGCCTCTCATTGAAGTCAATGGGGCCTGCCGCGAACGTTCCGGTTCGCGAACTAATGGCCGTGTTCGTGATATGTCCCATCGGAAGTTCGTCCATCACTAACTAGGAACGTTCACTTCGGAAGCGCGAAAAATTACTTGCGGAGTCCTTCAAGGATCACCCCTGTCACCCGCGCTCTTTAACATCTACCTCTGCTCACTCCTCAAAATCATCAGCAACCAGGATCTACTTTATCACTCCTAGGCGGATGACATCCAACTCTACCTACGCATCACCAACAAAAAAGACCAATACCAGGCACTGGAAAACTGTCTCTCAATGATCGGCAATTGGATGACTGAGAGCTCCCTTAAACTCAACGGATCCAAAACAGGACTCCTCTTGCTTCACGCAAACCAATACAAAAACCCTGACATGATATGCACACCACTCACCATCCTCGGACAACCCATCACCCCCAGCACTAAAGCCAAAAGCCTCGGAGTCATCTTTGACTCAGACATGACGATGGATGCACAAATAGGATCAGTAGTCAGCGGATCCCACCACCTTCTTTGCCTACTGCGTAGACTCATCCCCTTCATCCTGGAAGGAGATACAGCAGCAGTAGCTGGAACAGTCATCAATACCCGCTTGGCCACGCAAATTCCTTCTACCTAGGACTTCCAAAATACCAAATTTCACGTCTATAAACCGTCCAGAACACAACAGCCAGAAACTGGAAAAAAAACATGAGAATCAATCACCCCATCCCTGAGGACCCTCCATTGGCTAGCCGTGAAGTATCGAGTTACATTCAAGACTCTCTGCCTCACTCAGAAATGTACACAAGGAAAAGCCCTACAATACCTCTGTGACAAAATAAAGCACTAGACCCCAGGTCGCACGCTCCGGTCAACTAACCAGAACCTCCTCCCCATCCCCAAGACCCGTTAAAAAAATAATAGGCAAACTAAGGTTTGCAGTACAAGGACCACGTTTATGGAACGCTCTACCCATGGACATCCACTTGGAGGAAAACTATCTGGTCTTCAGGAAGAAGCTCAAGATCCATCTCTTCTGAAAACCCAGATGGACACTGGCAGAAAAATTGCCCTGAGGCGATTTAGTTCGCTTATGTAGCGCTATACAAGTTATTCATTCATTTATTCATTCATAGTTCCATAGGATTTAATGGTCATGCATTTTTCTTCCACTTAACCCCTTTTGGCCCGAAAAAGGGTCAATGGAGTGTAGCGAACAAACGGCACTCCTGTGATTCCAGGAGAAGTATAGCCAAAATATCTTTGAATAAACTTCTCCATTAATTCTCTGCATTAGGCTAAAAAATACTCTCCCCCAGCCCCCCCACCCCCTTATTATACTTACCTAAGCCTGATATCGATCCAGCACGGTGCTCGAGAGCAGTGGTTTTCCCGACTCTGTCTCTCCTCATGGGGCAGATTAATCAGGGCCGTCTTTAATACTGGTTGGACCCTAGGCAAAAATTTTCTTGGGCCCCCCCCCATGCAGTTTTTCTCTCCACCTGCTCTGAGACATACAATAAATAGCAGCTAGACTTAAAATCTGTTTACTGTATCAGATCAGGCAGCAATTGCGATTGGTTACCAGCTGTTACAGCATATCATTACTGCTTAATGACGGGTTGCTAGAGGCTACAGCACACATTACGGCTCACTGATTAGTTGCTTGAGGTTACAGCAAATGATTTCTGCTTGTTAATTGGTTACTAGAGATTACTGTAAAGTAATACTGCTCACTGATTGGTTGCTAGAGGTTACAACACATCATCTCCTCACTGCAGGGGAGCATGATACACATATAAATGCCAGCTTTATTTACATATCAATGCTGCCGGCCGCATCTATTTACTTAGTAATGCCGCCACTATTTACATATGAATACCTGTTTTTTACATGTAAACACAGGGTCTGTAGGTGAGTTATCTGTACACAATAGGGCAGAGCTGGGCAGCATTAGTACCATCACTTCACTGAGATATTGGGACTAAAACTTCAAGGGACAAGGGAATTTACACTGGGATAGTTGGCAAGTATGAGGCAGCTGCTTTGGGCCCCACAACAATGACAGGGCCCAGGGCAGCTGCCCCTTTTGCCCTGTATTAAATACGGCCCTGAGATTAATAGCAGTTGGAGTCTTTGGCTCTTGCTGCTGTCAATCAAATTCTGTGATGGGACAGGGCCATGTCACATTGTCTTTACTTATAGATGCAGAATAAGGGTTTGGAGGTCTGGTCCCCAGCCAGAACCACCAAAAAAAGGAAGGAGCTAGCGGACTATCACGGTACACCTTGAAAATGAAGCAGAAATAATTGTGTATACAATTATATAACAAAAAAATTACATCAATTTATTTATACAATAAAATCAATCAACAATACAAAAACTTGCACACGAGGTGAAGTATTTCGACTAGTTTCGCTATGTCTTAGCTTCTTCAGGAAATACATACATACTGAGAAAATATAAACGAATAATGACATGAACAACATTAAATGAATAGCAGGGAACAAACAGGGGAAAAAAAAATATCTTTTCTAGTGCCACCCTTAAACTTCCAAGTGGAGAACTGTATAAACCTCACTTCTCATCTAACTGTGGCACTACGGGTGTGGTTTATTTGATGCTTTGTAGTTGTGGTGCTTTTTACGTGGGCAAGACTATTAGGGAGCTCAGACAGAGAGTGGGTGATCACGTTTATTATTCTACCAACGGGAAATTGACCACCATTGGTCGACACATTGGTCTTTACCACAAATTTGACCTACAGGCGGTGAATTTCATTGTATAAGAGGTGGCGCCACCCGATGCTAGGGGTGGCAACCGAGACAAAATTATATTACAAAAGGGAAACCCTTTGGATTGAGAGGTTGGGCACTTTGATGCCACCAGGCCCCAAGAGACTAACTCTTTGAAATCCTTTTTATAAAGTTGATCCAATAGCTCTCTGTCTGGGCCACCTACCGTCTTGCCCATGTTCTTTATGTGAAATTCACATTTGTATTGGCGATAGCCCAATTTGATAGGGTGGCTCGAGATACAATCCGGTTTTTAATCTTGAAATAACCCCTAAATAAGTTTGAAATAATCTTGAGATACATTTTTCAAAATGTCGATTGTGGATAGTTTGTAGTTCATCCATCTAATGCTATCTTTAAATGTAAGCCAGCCAATAAAAACAAAAAAAATGTAAACCATTTTCTATTATGTATAATTATTATTGTCTTGGGATATAATGTTTGTATTATTATTTTTATTGCGTTTTTTGGAGACATGTTTAATCATTGATGTATAATTTGTGTATTTTAGGCAGCTTCTGATTCCTCTGCTTGGCGCCTCCATCATGCCCAGGTTCCTGGGATTTGCTTTCCGGCGATTGGTTGGGTCCTTGGGGGTGATAGAGTCGGTGATCCACCTTTCATTGGGGCTCTACCTTTTCTCCCCTTGCACGCGTCCCGGCCTAGGCATCTATGGCCTTGGGACCTTGTGCGCAGGCGCGCACGGGGGAGTTACGCACATGCGCGCTGTGGGTCCTGTTAGGCGCAGGTGCGCGCGCAACGTAGCCATGCGTGCCCTGCGGGTGATAGGGGCACAGTTCGCTGTTGTGCTGTGTTTGTCTCCACGTGCGCGTCCTGTAGGACTCTTGACTCAGTGACGGTGTGCGCGGGCGACGCGGCCCAAGGGACAATGAGCGGGGTTGGGGGGGGGTATTTGTAGCGGGGTTTCCCACTGTCCAGACAGGCCTGTGATGACCTGGAGGATGCTTGTGACAACCTGTGTTGCAGGGTAAGCCCAGCACTATTTGATGTGCACCTAAATGTGATCTAATTAGAGAGTACCTATATAGCTTTAGAATGACTTAGCCTTATATATTATCATTCTAGGTTGTAATCTTCATTACTATTTGACCATGTGCTTTGGCGTGTTGGCTATCAGCCCCGCTTATTACCCAGGTTTTTCAGGTATAGACTGTGTCCATTCGTTTTAGGGATACTTTCAATACTTTCTCCTCCGGGTCCAAGTTTTCTATATATCATTCCTGCCCAATAGGTATGTTTTATCTATATTAATCCACATATACCTGGCCCTATTATTCCTTCCATCCTTTCCACTATACCACTAACATATATTAATCTCCTTCACTTCACATGTGTTTCACAGGTCTTAGCCTTCACTCCTATGGTTCACTGCATGCACAATGTGTTGGTTTGTTTGGTTTGTGTTATTTGGTTTATTTTTTCCATCACCAGTCACTTCTTTACACTGTGTGTTTAATTTTCTTTTTTTCTCACTGTTTTTTTTTCCTTTCTTCCCCTACCTATTTCATTCCTTCCCTTTTTATCCTTTTCCCTCCCTTCCCTCCCCCTTCTCTCCTCTCCTTCCCCCTCCTTCCTGTCCCTTTTCTCCACCCCCCCTTTTTCTTCTCTCTCCCCCCCCTTCCCCATCCCCCTTTCTTTTCTTCTCCCCCCTTTCTCTTTTTTTTTCTTTTTTCCCTTCTCCCTCCCTCCCTTTCCCCCCTCCCCCCTCTTTTAATTTTATTTTCTCTGTTCCCCAGTTTTTGCCCTTTTTCCCCCTTTCCTCCCCTTCCTCCCCTTCCCCCTCCCTTTCACCCCCCTTCCACTCTTGTTTTTTTCTTCCTCCCCTTTCTTTTTCCCTTCCCCCTTCCTCCTTTTCTTCCCCTTCTTTCCCTTTCCCTTTCTTTCCTGTTTCTTTTCCCCTTCCATCCTTATCTATCCACTTTATGCTTCACTGAATTAGGTCACGACCCCATCACTAGGGGTATTCTGCACTTATTATGTCTTTAATTGCACATATGTGGTTTGGGTTGGAAATTGATGGTTGGATTCTGCCATACATATAGTTCCGGCAGGTCTCTTGGCCAATTTTTTTACTGTTTCCCACAGGCACCGGCCTTCTGTGGGATTAATACCTCCCCCAATCGCCAGGGGAGGCTCCTCCGGGTGCCCTGGGTACCTTGTTGGCACTTGAAGTGGGATAAGAACCTATGGTTCACCAACTTGGTTATGTTTTTTTCCCTTTTCTATTACTATATATTTTTCTTTTCCCCTGTTTGTTCCCTGCTATTTATTTAATATATGTTGTTCATGTCATTATTTGTTTATATTTTCTCAGTATGTATGTATTTCCTGAAGAAGCTAAGACATAGCGAAACTTGTCGAAATACTTTACCACGTGTACAAGTTTTTGTATTGTTGGTTGATTTTATTGTATAAATTTATGTATTTTTTTATATAATTGTATACACAATTATTTGTACTTCATTCTCAACGTGTACCGTGATAGTCCGCTAGCTCCTCCCTTTTTTTGGTGGTTCTGGCTGGGGACCAGTCCTCCAAACCCTTATTCTATATAATTACGGGTGATAGTACAGAATTGGAGCATTATTCTAATTGTATATGTCGTGAGGCCATTCATTTACTGCAGGCCATAGACATGTGCATAGGGTATGCTTGGCAGGCATGTACTGGCCATAGGGACTATAGGGAGTTTCCCGGTGGGCCGATGGCTCAGTGGGCCGGTTTCAGTGACAGCCAGTGGCATCGCTGGGGGGGGACTTTTGGGGCTATAGCACCGAATCTAGGGCCCATAGCCCCGAGTCAGTCCAGGAGTCCCCAACCACAGGGTCCCAGACCACTACCTGCCCTCTTTCTTGTGACCCTGATGTAAGGAGGGGCTCTCTGGGGACCCTGATGTAAGCCGGAGGCTCTCTGGGGAACCTGATGTAAGAGAGAGGCTCTCTGTAAACCCGGATGTAAGGGGGGGCTCCGCGGGGACCCGGATGTAAGGGGTTGGTTCTCTAGGGACCCTGATGTAAGGCGGATGATCTCTGGGGAATCTGATGTAAGGGGAAGACTATATGGGGACCCTGATGTAAGGGGAGGCTCTGGGGACCCTGATGTAAGTGGGGGGCTCTCTGGGGACCCAGATGTAAGGAGGGGCTCTCTGGGGACCCAGATGTAAGGGGGGCTCTCTTGGGGCTTTTTTGCCCAATTGCGTACAGTTTATATACTGTTTTTTGCGTGTTTGCAAAATTAAAGTGGGCCGGTCTGGATGAAGTCCAGGGCCAAATTTTTGTCCCAGTCCAGCCCTGATGCTTGGTGTGCCTGGGCACACTCTAATTACCTCATAGGGTTCCGATTCCCCCTGCTTCCTATCTCGCCTCCCAGCAGAGCTTCCAGTTTCCCTCCTCTCTTCTCAGGAGCGGGAAATGGGCTGATAAATATTTCTAACTGGTCTTTCTTTTCTGAATGAACACAGTGAGAGGTCTGTGCCAATTGCTCTTGTTTTCATTCTTAAAGGGGTTGTAAAGGTAAATGTTTTTTCACCTTAATGCATTCTATGCATTAAGGTGAAAAAACATCTGACAGTCCCGGCGCCCCCAGCCCCCCCGTTTTACTTACCTCACCCCCTCGAAAGTCCCACACTCATCCCCCGACGTCCTTTCCACTATTCAGCCTGGCCGCTGATTGGCTGGAGTGGATGGATGGAAAGCAGCGCAGCCATTGGCCATCCACTGACGCGGAGCGCCGGGGGCGGGGCCGCGTGATACAGCGAGCGGCTATAGCCGCCGGCTGTATCACGGGAGCGCGCCCGCAGATGCTTCTCACCTCAATGTGAGAAGCACCTGCGGGAGGAAGCCGAGACAGCCGCCGAGGGACCCCAGAAGAGCAGGTTCGGGGCCACTCTGTGCAAAACGAGCTGCACAGTGGAGGTAAGTATAACATGTTTGTTATTTAAAAAAAAAAAAAAAAAATTCACTTTACAATCCCTTTAACTAAACTCAACCCCTTCATGCCTGAGCCTTTTTCTGGCACTTGTTGCTTACAAGTTAAAATCAGTATTTTTTGCTAGAAAATTACTTAGAACCCCCAAACATTTTATATATATATATATTAGCATAGACCATAGAGAATAAAATGACGATCACTGTTTAATGTCACACAGTAATTGCACAGCGGTCTTTCAAATGCTATTTTTTTTGGAAGAAATACAGTTTCATGAATTAAAAAAAAAAAAAAAAACAGGAAAGTTAGCCCATTTTTTTTGGTATAACGTGAAAGATGATGTTATGTCGAGTCAATAGATACCTAACATGTTGTGCTTTAAAATTGCGCACACTCGTAGAATGGTACTTAAAATTCTCCATAGACGACAATTTAAAATTTTCTACAGGTTACCAGTTTACAGTTACATAGGAGGTCTTGCTCTAGAATTATTGCTCTCGCTCTAATGACTGCGGCAATAACTCACATGTGTGGTTTAAACACTGTTTGCATTTGTGGGCGCAACTTATGTATGCGTTTGCTTCTGCGTGCGAGCACGGGGGTTTGAGGCGCTTTAAAGAAATATATATATATTTTTTTTTGTTTACGCTGTCCTTCTTATTTATTTATTTTTTTCTGATCATTTTTACATTTTTATTGCTGTCACAAGGAATGTAATCACCCCTTGTGATGGTAATAAGCAGTGCCAGGTACTCTTTATGAAGAGTTCTGGGATCTATTTGACCCCCAAATCCCTCCTTTGCACTTAAAAGCATTCAAAACACCAAGTTTGGCAGTTTTTAATACTCAATTTTTATTTATTTTTTTATTTGGCGACTTTAAGTCTTCAGTAAACCAGAAGTGATGTCATGACATCGCTTCTGAGTTACTAGATCCGGTTCACAAAAAGTGTAGCTGCTGACTTTTAATAATCAGACATTCTCATGGTCCAGCGATGGGGGCGAATGAAGTTCCGTTCCTCTCCCCCCTCCTCTCTGCGTCGCCGGCATTCTAAAGCCTCATACACACGATCGGACTTTGTACAAACTTTCCCTTGGGTTTTTGTACAAAGGGCGTCGGCAGAGGCGGCTCTAGGATTTGTGAGGCCTTAGGCAAAACTTACATATGAGGCCCCAATCACGCCCATAATGGGAAAAAAATTCAAGCAATAAAAATGGCTGCAAAAAGATGCACAGATCTAGCAAACAGTTCATCTGCACCACTTCCAGGGCACCCTCCTCACCCATCAGACATATGCAGCCATTAAAACATCTGGGGCCCACCAAGGTGGCAACCCCTCTAAGAATTTCTTGTGTCTTGGGAGAATGGGGAGGAGATGTCACTGAGCCATTCCATATCCGCAGAGGAAGTAGAGCGGGGGGATCCCAGCACAGTGCAGGGGGAGCAAGAGTGGGGAAGGGAGACAGAGAGGAGAGGAGAGAGAGGGGAGGGGAAGAGAGAGATTGTGAGAGATAGGGGGTGGGAAAGAGAGAGAGGGGGAGGGGAGCAAGACATTGTGAGTGAGAGGGGGAGAGGGGGGTGAGAGAGGGGTAGATAAAGGGTGCACAAAAGGGGGAGAGAGTGGTGGAAAGAGGAGAGGAGGGGAGGGGGAGAGAGAGGGAGGAGAGAGAGAGAGAGGGGGGGAGGAGAGAAAGGGTGGGCAAGAGGGGGAAGAGGGAAGGGAGAGAGGGAGGGAGGGAAGAGAGGAGAGGGGGAGGGAAGAGAGGAGAGAGGGAGGGAAGAGAGGAGAGAGGGAGGGAAGAGAGGAGAGAGGGAGGAAAGGGAGGAGAGAGGGAGGAAAGGGAGGAGAGAGGGAGGGAGAGGAGAGAGGGAGGGAGGGAAGGGAGGAGAGAGGGAGGGATGGAAGGGAGGAGAGAGGGTGGGGAGGAGAGACGGAGGGATGGAGAGGGAGGGAAGGGGGGATAGAAGGAGGGGAGGAGGAGAGAGGGGAGGAGGAGAGAGGGGAGGAGGAGAGAGGGAAGGAGGGGAGGGAGGAAGGAAGGGAAGGGAGGAAGGGAGAAAAGGGAGGAAGGAAGGAAGGGAGGAAGGAAGGAAGGGAGGGAGGGAAAGGGAAGGGGAGGGAAGGGAGGGAGGGGGAGAGAGGGAAGGAAGGAGAGAGGGAAGGGAGGAGAAAGAGAAGGGAGGGAGGAGAGAGGGAGGAAAGGGAGGAGGAGAGAGGGAGGAAAAGGGAGGGGGGAAGAGAGGGAAGGAAGAGGGAAGGAGAGAGCGAAGGAAGGGGGAAGAGAGGGAGGGAAGGTAGGAGAGAGGAAGGGAGGGAAGGGAGGAGAGAGGAAGGGAGGAGAGAGGAAGGGAGGGAAGGGAGGAGAGAGGAAGGGAGGGGGGAGGGAGAGAGGAAGGGAGGAAGGGAAGAGAGAGAGGGACGGAAGGGAAGGGACAGAGAGAGGGACAGAGAGAGGGAAGGAAGGGAAGGGACAGAGAGAGGGAAGGAAGGGAAGGGACAGAGAGAGGGAAGGAAGGGAAGGGACAGAGAGAGGGAAGGAAGGGAGGGGAGAGAGGGAAGGAAGGGAGGGGAGAGAGGGAAGGAATGGAGGGGAGAGAGGGAAGGAATGGAGGGGAGAGAGGGAGGGAAGGAAGGAAGGAAGGGAGAGAGGGAGGGAAGGAAGGAAGGGAGAGAGGGAGGGAAGGAAGGGAGAGATAGAGGGAGGGAAGGGAGAGAGAGAGGGAGGGAAGGGAGAGAGAGAGGGAGGGAAGGAAGGGAGGGGAGAGAGGGAGGGAAGGAAGGGAGAGAGGGAGGGAAGGTAGATAGAGAGGGAAGGGAAGGGGAGGGAAGGAGAGAGGGAAGGGAAGGGGAGGGAGGGAGAGAGGGAGGGAAGCGGAGGGAGAGAGGGAGGCAAGGGAGAGAGGGAAGGAAGGGAGAGTGGGAGGGAGAGAAGGGAGGGAAGGTAAGGAGGAAGGGAAGGGGGGATAGAGGGAAGGGAGAGAGGGAGGGAAGGGAGAGAAGGAGGGGAGAGAGCGAGGGAGGGGAGAGAGCGAGGGAAGGGAGTGAGGGAGGGGAGAGAGTGAGGGAGGGGAGAGAGTGAGGGAAGGGAGAGAGTGAGGGAAGGGAGAGAGTGAGGGAAGGGAGAGAGCGAGGGATGGGAGAGAGTGAGGGAAGGGAGAGAGCGAGGGAAGGGAGAGAGCGAGGGATGGGAGAGAGTGAGGGAAGGGAGAGAGCGAGGGAAGGGATAGAGCGAGGGATGGGAGAGAAGGAAGGGAAGGGAGAGAAGGGAGAGAGGGAGGGAAAGGAGAGAGAGAGGGGTGGGAAGGGGTAAGAGAGAGAGGGGGAAGTGAGAAAGAGGGGGGTGAGGGAAAGGGGGTGAGAGAGATCTAGAGATCTGTCCCTGTCTGTAGCCCCTGGGGGGGGCAAAGAGCAGAGAGAAGCTGTAGAGTGCTGGGGGGTGGGGACCGGAGAGTGCTGGGGGGTGGGGCCTGGAGAGTGCTGAGGGGTGGGGGCTGGAGGGTGCTGGGGGCCAGAGAATGCTGGGGGGCAGAGAGTGCTGGGGGGCAGAGAATGCTTGGGGTGGGGGGCGGAGAGTGCTGGGGGCCAGAGAATGCTCGGGGTGGGGGGTGGAGAGTTCTGGGGTCCAGAGAATGCTCGGGGTGGGGGGCGGAGAGTGCTGGGGGCCAGAGAATGCTCGTGGTGGGGGGCGGAGAGTGCTGGGGGCCAGAGAATGCTTGGGGTGGGGGGCGGAGAGTGCTGGGGGCCAGAGAATGCTCGGGGTGGGGGGCGGAGAGTGCTGGGGGCCAGAGAGTACTGGGGGGTGGGCGGAAGAGAGTGCTGGGGGCCAGAGAGTGCTGGGGGTGGGGGCCAGAGATTACTGGGGGTGGGGGCAGACAGTGCTGGGGGCCAGAGAGTGCCGGAGGGTGGGGGCCAGAGATTGCTGGGGGGTGGGGGGCATGGAGTGCTGGAGGGTGGGGGGCAGGGAGTACTGGGGGGTGGGGGGGAGAGTGCTGGGGACCAGAGAGTGCTGGGGGGTGGGGGCCGGAGAGTGCTCGGGGTGGAGGGTGGAGAGTGCTGGGGGTGGAGGGTGGAGAGTGCTGGGGGTGCGGGGTGGAGAGTGCTGGGGGCCAGAGAGAGCCCCAGGGGGTGTAGGGTGGAGAGTGCTTGGGGCCAGAGAATGCTGGGGGGCAGAGAGTGCTGGGGGGCAGAGAATGGTGGGGTGGGGGGCGGAGAGTGCTGGGGGCCAGAGAATGCTCGGGGTGGGAGGTGGAGAGTTCTGGGGTCCAGAGAATGCTCGGGGTGGGGGGCGGAGAGTGCTGGGGGCCAGAGAATGCTCGGGGTGGGGGGCGGAGAGTGCTGGGGGCCAGAGAATGCTTGGGGTGGGGGGCAGAGAGTGCTGGGGGCCAGAGAATGCTTGGGGTGGGGGGCGGAGAGTGCTGGGGGCCAGAGAATGCTTGGGGTGGGGGGCGGAGAGTGCTGGGGGCCAGAGAATGCTTGGGGTGGGGGGCGGAGAGTGCTGGGGGCCAGAGAATGCTTGGGGTGGGGGGCGGAGAGTGCTGGGGGCCAGAGAATGCTTGGGGTGGGGGGCGGAGAGTGCTGGGGGCCAGAGAGTGCTGGGGGTGGGGGTGGAGAGTGCTGGGGGGTGGGGGCCGGAGAGTGCTGGGGGTGGAGGGTGGAGAGTGCTGGGGGTGGAGGGTGGAGAGTGCTGGGGGTGGAGGGTGGAGAGTGCTGGGGGTGGAGGGTGGAGAGTGCTGGGGGTGGAGGGTGGAGAGTGCTGGGGGTGTGGGGTGGAGAGTGCCGGGGGCCAGAGAGAGCCGCAGGGGGTGTAGGGTGGAGAGTGATGGGGGCCAGATAGTGCTAAGGGTGGGGGGTGAAGAGTGCTGGGGGGGAGCTTGAGAGGGGAGGCAGAAAGAATTGGAGAGCAGGGGGTGCTAGCGAAATGGGGGTGGAGCCAGCGAGGACAAGAATGGGCTGGAGAGCAGGAGGGGAGGAGCCAGGGAGCAAAGGGAGGGGCTGAAGAGCAGGAGGCGTGGAGAAAGGGAGCACAAGAAGGGGCGGAGCCAGTGAGCACAAGGAGGGGCTGGAGAGCAGGAGGGGCAGAGCCAGGGAGCAAAGGGAGGGGGTGAAGAGCAGGAAGCGTGGAGAAAGGGAGTATGAGAAGGGGCGGAGCCAGGGAGCACAAGGAGGGGCTGGAGAGCAGGAGGGGTGCAGCCAGTGAGCACACGGAGGGGCTGGAGAGCAGGAGGGGCGGGGCCAGGGAGCACACAGAGGGGCGGAGCCAGGGAGTACAAGGAGGGGCCGGAGAGTACGGGGGATGCAGAAAAAGTTAGATAGGAGTGGTGGAGAGACTGCACATAGATAGTGGAATTGATTTTTCCATATTCCTCCATGCAACCGCTGAATGATCACCTCTCCTCCCTGCAGACATTCAGCGGCTGTATGGAGTAATATGGAAAAATCAATTCCACTATCTATGTGCAGTCTCCCCACCGCTCCTCCTATTCAGGCACACAGGGAAGGCTGCACGGCATGGGCACTCACCTTTCCTCTGGTCGGCAGCATAAGAGTTCCTCCCTCTTCACACTCATGGTGGGACTATCCAGCTGGGTGGTTTTTCAGCAACCCCCCCACTCCAGAACCAAATAGGAGGCAGATGCGGAGGAGAGGTCTGGTGAGCGGCACAAGAGAGAAGCTCAGGTGAGGGTCCCACATGGACATGCCGCCCTCATGCCGTCTGTCATCCAGCCACTGCGCCACCTAGAGGACTCTACTGTCCCGCTCCCCGCACTTGCTGCCACCGCATTGATCACAGGCAAATTAGTCGATTGCGAGGCCCTTGAGACTGCGGGGCCTTAGGCAATCGCCTAATTTGCCTAATTAGAGAGCCGCCTCTGGGCGTCGGCCCAGGACTTGTATTGCATACACACGGCGGGACTTTTTCAGCCAACTTTCACCAAATCACGTGGGTTTTTCTGCTCTTTACCGCCACCTTTGGTCAACTTCTGTATTGTTGTCTGATCTTTTGCATTGGTTCTGAGCATGGCGTGTTTGTACTTTGTACAAAAGTCCGATGGTTTTCTGTACACACGATCAGACTTTGCTCCATCGGACTTTTGTTGCCAGAAAGTTTGTACGTTCGCACAGCCAACAAAAGTCAGATGAAAATCAAAAAAGTTTGTCCGATGGAGCGTACACACGGTCGGATGTTGCTCCAAAACAGCTAATTTGCATGTTTGTTGTCAAAAAGTCTGATCGTGTGTACGGGCCTTAACTGTGGGCGCCTGGCTGTGGCTTCACAGCCGGGCACACGCTGCACATGCGCGAGCAACGCTGTAAATGGCTGGGTAATCTTCTGGGACCTGTGACATGTGGGGATCTTCCTTCTGGTGGCGCCAGGGGAGGAAGTGGGAGCTGGGTCCCTCTTAAAACAGGGTACCCGTTCCCCCCCCCCCCAAAAAAAAATGACATGCCAAATGCATCTGGCATGTCAGGGGGATCACCAGCTCTTAAAGCGGAAGTTCCATTTTTGAGGTTGAACTCCACTTTAATTCGGGTCTCCGGCCAGCCGCTCGGCCTCCTGGTGGGACGGGATAGCCCGAGCGAGGCACAGAAGGTGGCAGGAGGGGGTATCGTCCCCTCCTGCTGCTTGGGATAACAGTGAGCGGCTGCTTAAGCTTATCAAGAAAGCCAAGTGTCAGCTCTAAAAAAAAAAAAAAACTGTGCCGGGGTAATCCGTGCAGCCGCAGGCATCACACCGGTACAACCCCTTCAAGCCAAAGGCCACATATTTGTCTTACGTCAGCGTGAAGGGGTTAAACTATTTTTACAGCAGGCTGAAGAGAAAGGGATTGCGGAATCTCTGTCCTCAGTTTCTTTCTCTGTCTCAAAAGTGAGACATCAGGGGTCTGTTTAGACCCTTGATATATCACCAAAGCCCCACAACAACGGGGCTCCTAAAAAAATAAAAAAATAAATAAAAATAAAATGATATTGTAAAAAGATAATTAAAAATAATAATAATAATAAAAATAAAAAAAAACGACTGACACTGTTCACTGCCCTACCCACACCAAGCTTTGCTCTACTGACACCGTCCATTGCTCTGCTGATATACACACATGCGTTGTGCTCTGGGGTGCAACAGACTGCACACACCAATGATGCAGGCAACACAGCTCAGGATTGAGCCCACACAAGTTCCCCCATAGGAAGGGACTTCCTGTGGGGGCAGTCGCAGAGCCAGGAACACCAGCGAGGGGCCCCCAAAAGAGAAGGATCTGGGCTGCTCAGTGCAAAACCAGTGCAGAGAAAAGTATAACGTGTTTATTATTAAACAAAAAAGGTTAACAATCACTTTAACCACTTCAGCCCCGGAAGGCTTCACCCCCTTAATGACAGGGCCATTTTTTTGTGATACGGCACTGCATTATTTTAACTGACAATTGCGCGGTTGTGCAACATTGTACACAAATAAAAGTGATGTCCTTTTTTTTGCCCCACAAATAGAGCTTTCTTTTGGTGGTATTTAATTATCTCTGCGGTTTTTATTTTTTGCGCTATCCACAAAAAAAGAGAAGATGGCCGACAATGACAGCCCTGATATCTCTGTGATTGTTTTAAAGAGGAAGTAAACCCTGATGGGTGTTACTTCCTCTTTCATTCCCTGCAAAGGCAAAGCATAATGGACTACTATGCATCGCATCGCATCGCATCACATCGCATCGCATAGTAGTCCATTATGTGTCACTTACCTGACACAGGAGCCAGCGAAGTCACTGCTGTCCCCTGTAGTCCGGCACATCCATCTTCTCGGTGGGGTCTCGCAGCTCCTCTACTGTCATTCGTCGAAGCCGTGATGACGTCACTCCCGCACATGCGCACGGGAGCCGACACGCGCGGCATCTTCGTCGTTGACGATGCCGCGCTCAGTGCGCCTGCGTGCCGTAGACAGCGGTGCCTGTCTTCGGGTAAAAATCTCCTAAACCGTATAGGTTTAGGAGATAGTTCTTGGACCTACAGGTAAGCCTTAATCTAGGCTTACCTGTAGGTCAAAGTGTGTTGTAAGGCCGCGTACACACGCGGGGACTGTCCGCTCAAAATTAGCATGGACGGACTTGACCACACACGACGAACGAACAGTCCGCTGAAACCGTGCGCGATGACGTGAACGGCACGTACGACGGGACTAGAAAACGACGTCCTATACACTGCAATGCAAACTTCGGCGTGTAAATCCTTTCTGAGCATGCGCGGAACTTAGTTTGACGAACAAGCCTACACACGGGCGGACTGTCCGCTCAAACCAAGTTTCAGCGGACAGTTTTTCGGAAATTCCGAAAAACTTTGTTCAGCAGACTGTTCGCTGAAACTGTCCGCTGAAAGCCCACACACGAGCGGACTGTCCGCTGAAACACTGTTCAGCGGACAAAGTTGGGCGAACAGTCCCCGCGTGTATACGCGGCCTAAGGGTTTACAACCACTTTAAATGTATTTTTATCACATCCACGGCACATTTTATTACAAAAGCAAACTCTCCAGTGTAAAAAAAAAAAAAAACAGAAATGGAATTATAACTTACCGAGGCTGGTAGTGGGGGTGAACTCTGAAACAAGAAAACAGAGATTAAGATAAATTAGAGAAAATGAAAATAAAATAAATTGTATTACAGGACGTCCCACACCTTTTATTAGAAAAGATAGATCATTACAATGTATCCATTAATTCAGTATATTTACAAGCCGGCATGGATACATTCCTGATGTGTTACAACATACAGAAACATTTTTTCAGAAAATCTCCACCTTCTATCATTATAAAGCCATCCTTGAGATCCAGACAGTGACTTTGCCCAGGCTGAGATGATATCATCAATCTTCTGCAAGCAGGAAGAAGCATTTCCGCAGTCTCCGCTCCACAAGTAACTTTGTAGCAAGTCATCAGGTAAGAGACTGGGGCAGATCTCTGTCAGACATGAATGTACACAGCTGAGAACTGCACAGGCACCAGGACTTATAGGGTTGTGTCATCTCTGAGCTATCATCTCATTCCAGGAAGTAAATGGCGACCCCGGACAATGGGTGAACAAAGATGGCGCCATCCTTCTGCAGACAAAAGATGATGGTGTTGTTGGGGTGGGGGTGGGGTATGGTCATCTCTGAGAGAGGTTATAATGACCTGGAAGTATTGAAACATTACTGGGCATCAAACAGTATATCTGATCCCAGATCTGCTTTATAGCTCCTTTGCTGACATTATTATTATTATTATTATTATTATTATTATTATTATTATTATTATTATTGTATTCATGAGAGAGATGGAAGAAAGCTAGGAGATCTCATAACGTAAAAGAAAAACACTTCCATAGAGCCCCATATTAAGTCCCCTTTCACACTGGGGGCGGTTTTCAGGCGTTTTAGCGCTGGAAATAGCCTCTACTAAGTGCTTGAAAACCGCCTCCCATTCATTCCAGTGTGACTTTTCACACTCAGGCGGTGCGCTGGCGGGACGTTCTGAAAAGTCCTGCAAGCAGCATCTTTGGAGCAGTTTGGGAGCGCTGTATTTATCGCTCCCAAAATGCCCCTGGCCATTGGAATGAATGGGTGGCGCTACCAAAGCGCCTGTAAAAAGTTTAGGAAGTGTTAAAAGCCCCTCTCTAGAGGCCCGAAAAGTGCCGCTTAAACAGCTGTAAAGGGCCGCTAAAACGAGCCCCAGTGTGAAAGGGGTCTAAATGTTTTTTCCCAGACTACACTGAAATGAGAATTTTAATCCCAAACTCTATTACATTTATAAATAGGTTCTAAACTAAGGGCTCCAACACTGAACCTTGGGGTACACCACTAATTAGCCTGAACCCTGGGGTACACCACCAAAAAGACTGAACCCTGGGGTACACTGCTAATAACAGTAAACCTTGGGGTACACCACTAATAACAGTAAACCTTGGGGTACACTGCTAATAACAGTAAACCTTGGGGTACACCACTAATAACAGTAAAGCTTGGGGTACACCTGGAATAATACTGAACTTTGGGGTATACCACGCATTCCACTAATACCAGTAAACATTGGGGTACATCACTAATAACACTGAACCTTGGGGCACATCACCAATACCACTGAACCTTGGGGTACACCGCTAATAACACTGAACCTTGGGGTACACCGCTAATAACACTGAACCTTGGGGTACACCGCTAATAACAGTAAACCTTGGGGTACGCCTCTAATAACACTGAACTTTGGGGTACATCACTAATAACACTAAACTTTGGGGTGCATCACTAATAACACTGAACCTTGGGGTACACCACTAATACTGAGCTTTGGGGTACCTCACTAATAACACTGAACCTTGGGGTACCCCACTATTAATAGTAAACCTCGGGGTACACCTCTAATACTGAACTTTGGGGTACCTCACTAATAACACTGAACCTTGGGGTACACCACTAATAATACTGAACTTGGGGGTACCTCACTAACAACACTGAGCTTTTGGGTACCTCACTATTAACACTGTGCTTTGGGGTACATCACTAATAACACTGAACTTCGGGGTACATCACTAATAACACTGAACCTTGGGGTAAACCTTTAATAATACCGAATCTTGGGGTACATCACTAATAACAATGCGCCTGGGGGTACACCACTAATAACACTGAACCTTGGGGTACATCACTAATAACACTAAACTTTGGGGTGCATCACTAATAACACTGAACCTTGGGGTACACCACTAATACTGAGCTTTGGGGTACCACACTAATAACACTGAACCTTGGGGTACCCCACTATTAATAGTAAACCTTGGGTACACCTCTAATACTGAACTTTGGGGTACCTCACTAATAACACTGAACCTTGGGGTACACCACTAATAACACTGAACTTCTGGGTACATCACTAATAACACTGAACCTTGGGGTAAACCTTTAATAATACCGAACCTTGGGGTACATCACTAATAACACTGAACTTCGGGGTACATCACTAATAACACTGAACCTTGGGGTACATCACTAATAACACTGAACCTTGGGGTACATCACTAATAACACTGAACTTCGGGGTACATCACTAATAACACTGAACCTTGGGGTAAACTTTTAATAATACCGAACCTTGGGGTACATCACTAATAACAATGCACCTGGGGGTACACCACTAATAACACTGAGCTTTGGGGTACATTGCCAACACTATGATTTGCTGTACTAATAACACTTAAAGTGGTTGTAAACCCTTACAAACCACTTTGACCTACAGGTAAGCCTAGATTAAGGCTTACCTGTAGGTCCAAGAAATATCTCCTAAACTATGAACTATCTTGTAAGGGATAGTTATAGGGACCTACATGCTCAGACTTTTTTTTTTTATACTATTAAAGTGGGGGTACTCCCTAAAAAAAATAAAAAAAATAAAAGTCAGCATCTACAAGTACTGCAGCTGCTGACTTTTAATAATCGGACACTTCCCTGTCCCAGGGTTCAGCGATGTGGGGTAACATAGCCCCCCCTCGTTCCCTGCTCTGCTCGCGGGGCCGTAAAGTGTACTGTGGGAACCACTGCGCATGCGCGAGCGCCGCAGGGCGCCGTGATATGCCGTACAGTCACCTGGGACACGTGACAGGTCCCAGGTGACTGTGTGGCGCGAGGGAAAGTGATGTGACCAGCCCAGGCAAGGAAGAAGGCAGACTACGAGGGACCCCCTAGCAACAGGCATTTAGAGGTGAGTAAAAAAAAAAAAAAATTTGCCAATTATTTTATTTTTATTTTTTTTTTTACGAATTTTTAAGCAAATTTTTATTTTTGGGTGGCAACACCACTTTAATACATTTAAATAATTGTTGGGTGCTTGTATGTATCTCTTTCACAACCTGTTGTTTTGCTATCAGATTTATGTGATTTCATATTTAAAATATAAAGAGGAATGGTGATGTACCTTCCACACCTTCCATGTGCTTCTACATCTTCCTTGTTGGGTCTGTAGACGTGTTTCATTGAGGGATGGATCTAGAGATCCTCCATATCTTGTCTGCTCTCCACTATCGACCACTATACCATAGACCACCCCCAACCCTCCCACCCAGGTCTAAGCACGCCAATCTCATGACCTGAATCTACTCACCAGCCGTCCCATGAGGAGCACCCAGCAGGACCAGGAGGAAGACGAGAGACATCCAGCTTCTCATTGTGGATTCTCCCTTCTGTATTGATCTTCCTCAACACAAACTTCTCCCAACACCGGTGTGTTCACGTATGTGAGGTCCACTTTCCTGCCTCCCTTTTATAGTGTTCCTCTATAAGCAGAGAAAGACAAAATCGTCTTTTTTCTCTTGCAGAAAATGTAGTTGATGACGTCCAAGTCATTGTTCTACAAAGTTCTTAAACACTCAAGACCCTGGGAAAAATATTTAAAATATTCCCAGTTATTCAGTATGGTGTAGCTTTGTCTTCATTGTTAGAAACTATTGTTGTGCTTTTCATGAATTGAAGAATGGGTGAAGGTTTATTTATTTTTTTATTTTTTTAAGATATGTATACAGAGCAATAAGAGAAAACCAATATGTTCTTATTGTTCAGCTCTGTAACCCTCTCATCACTCCGCCTCCCGTACACCCCCCTATGGGGCAATTTTTACATTTATACTATGAACCTGTTTACATAATATACTGTGTATTATATACTTTTACAGTATCTATACTAACACTGGTCAAAAAAAATTAAAATAAAAAAAAGTGCTTTGCTCTTTTTTTGATTTGTTTAAAGGAAATAAAAAAATAATAAAGGAAATACATTTTTGCAACACAAAATCACAATATCCTTAAAAAAAAAAAAAATAATAATATATATATATATATATATATATATATATATATATATATTTTTTTTTTTTTTTTTTAAGGATATTGTCTTGCAAAAATGTATTTCCTTTATTTTTTTTATTTCCTTTAAACAAATCAAAAAAAATAGCACTTTTTTTTTTTTTTGTATTATTTTTTTGACCAGTCTTACTATAGATACTGTAAAAGTGTAAACTTTATTTTGTAATTTGTCGTGTATGACATTAAATATATGATTCTGATAAAAAAAAAAAAGCTTTTGTAAGGTTATTTTTGAGTAAAATAAAGTGTGTGTGTGTGTGTGTGTGTGAGACACGTGTGTGTGTGTTTTTCTTCTCTTTTTTTTACACTTTTTAAATGTAACAAAAATATATATATATATTGGACAAAACAAATGATAACCAAAAAAAAGTTAAAATATTAATAATTCATGAAATAAAAATACACAAAAATTAGCAGGAAAATAACAGTTAAAGGGAAAAGGCAAGGTTATTTAGGAATGAAAAAAAAAAGTTTTTTTTGTTTTTTTGTTTTTTCTTGCCCTTTTTAAATGTGACAAAAAAAAACATAAACAAAACAAATGAAAACATTTTTTTTTTTTTTAAATATTAATACTTTATAAAATAGAAATATACAAAAACAAATCAGCAAGAAAATAGCAGAAAGGAGAAGGAAAAGAAGGCTGATTAGGATAAACGTAATACTTATAAACCTTAATAAGATATTAAATGGAGGAAAATGTAATGTTAAAGCGTTGGCGCTATATAAATCCTATATATGAGTAGTAATACCTGCATGGAGTTTGCATGTTCTCTCTGTCCTTACATATGTTTTCTCCCATGCTGCAAAGACATGATGTTAGGATGGTTGGTTCACTGATGGCAAGGACTGATATAAATATATATATATATATATATAAAAATATGTAAAGTGATGTGTTAATTTTAGTACTGTATAAGCCCTTGTACACACGGGTCGGATTTCTTCCGACGGATTTTATCCGAAACTTGTGTTGCATACACACGGTCGGACAAAGCTGATGGAAAATCCGATCGTTCGGAACGTGATGACGTTCATTTGTTGCAACGGGACTAAGTTCAGGCTAGTAGCCAATAGCTTTGGTCTAGGAATTTGATCTGAGCATGCGTGGCACTTTGTCCAATCGGAATTCTGTACAAACCATCGGACAAAGTCCCATCGGATCATGTTGTGGGAAAATTTTATATTAAGCTCTCAAACTTTGTTGGTCGGACATTCCGACGGAAAAAGTCCGATGGAGCCCACACACCGTCAGATTATCTGACAACACGGTCCGATCGGAACTTTTTCCGCCGGAATGTCCGACCGTGGCTATCCTGTGAAAAGGGACATTTACACTGATAATCCGGGCACTGCTCATCGGTGTCCAGATTACCTGTGAAGTCCCATTAGTACCAATCAGTGTCCATCAGTGCAGCATATGAGTTCCCATCAGTGCAGCATATCAGTGCCCATCAGTGCAGAATATGAGTGCCCATCAGTGCAGAATATCAGTGCTCATCAGTTCAGAATACCCGTGCCCATCAGTGCAGAATATCAGTGCCCATCAGTGCAGAACATCAGTGCCCATCAGTGCAGAACATCAGTGCCCATCAGTGCAGAATAGGGATGAGCTTCGTGTTCGAGTCGAACATCGACTGTACGTCCGTTCGGCAAATACCAAACGTTATGGGCCGTTTGCGCCAAATTTGTGTGCCGCTCACGGCCCACAATGCACTGCGCCATCGCAGTGCATTGCTGGCTCATGATTGGCCAAGCATGCATTGTGACCCCGCATGCTTGGCCAATCACAGCGCCGGCAGCGAGGAGAGCCATGATTGGCCACAGGCAGGATGCCTGTGGCCAATCATAGCTCAGGCTGTGTAGTACATGCTCCACAATATATAAGGCAGTCAGCGCGGCGGCCTTGTGTAGTGTGTTGGCGTCTGTAGGAGTTAGTGGGTGTTCTGCGTACCTTCAACACAGTATACACCGTTCATTATCAGACGATTTTGCGTTCTTGCTCTTCTGTGGTGGTTGTCTGCATGCCCTGACCGCAATATACACCATTATATCCACCTATATAGCTAGCTATCTTGCTCTTTTTAAATAGAGCTTGCAGTCAGTTGTAGGAGATTGTGCATGCTGTCTGCGTGCCCTGAACCCAGTATACACCGCTATATCCACCTACATAGCTCTTCTCTAATTGAGCTATCTGCAGGAGTCTGCAGGAGTTAGTGGGTGTTGTGTGACTCCAGCACAATATACACTACCCAATTGCTGGTTTTCCCATCTCCCTTCAGGCCATTACCATGTCTGGAAAGCCAACAAGGAGAGGCAGACAGGCGCGAGCCGATAAAAGAGGGCAAGCAGGCTCTTTGTCTAGAGACAACAGTGCTGGTTGTGGACGCGGTGCATCATCATCAGCAGCACGTGGCCATGGGACACGCTTGTACTTCTTTTCGGCAGCTGGACATGTTGAGCCGCAACATGCCGAAGACTTGGTAGAGTGGATGACCAAGCCCTCTTCATCCTCCTCATCCTCTCTCACCCAGGCTCAGGGTACTGGCAAAGCAGCTGCCAACGCATCGTCTTCCCTCCTCTCAATGTCATCATCAGTGACTCCTTCCCTAGACCCACCACGTCCTCTTGAGGAGTCTCCTGAACTTTTTGAGCACAGTGTTGGGTACATGCTCCAGGAGGATGCCCAGTGTTTTGTAGTCTCTGCTGATGATACTCAGCTAGAGGAAGGCAGTAGCGTGAGAGCAGAGAGAGGGGATGCTCAAGAAGGACAATCTGGCAGTCATGTTCCACAAGCTGCAGCATACTGCCAGGTTTGCTCCAGCGATGAAGATTGAGGGGATGATGAGGGCACTGACTCCATGTGGGTGCCTGGTAGGAGAGAGGAGGAGGAGGAGGCACATGTCCAACGAGGCAGGATGCCCTCCGGGGGCCAGCTTAGGGGCAGCACACCGACTGAATCACACCGCAGAGCTCCGCCTGTGCAGGGCGTTGCCTCTGCGCGTTATTCAAAAAAGTTCTTTGGTGTGGGCCTTTTTTGAGATTAGTGCATCAGATTGCACCGCTGCTATTTGCAACATATGTCTCAAGCGTATCTCGCGTGGCCAAAACATCAGCCGCTTGGGCACCACATGCTTGACCAGACATATGTTGACCTGCCATGCAGCTCGTTGGCAAGCATACCTCAAAGACCCACACCAAAGAACAAAGCGGACCTCTCCTTGCTCCTCATCAGCTGGGATCTCCAACCCCACTAGACCTTCAGTCCTCTGAAACCTTCTCTGAGAGGAATGAAGGTGTAGAATTAGGTGTGTCACAGCCAAGTGCTTCCGGGCACTCTGCTAGCTGTACACCCATGTCCGATTATAGCAGGCAAATGTCCCTGCCCCAGCTGCTGGACCGGCGAAAGAAGTTCACTCCCAGCCATCCACATGCCCAGCGGTTGAATGCTAGCTTGGCTAAATTGCTAGCACTTCAACTGCTGCCTTTTCAGTTGGTAGACTCGGCCCCCTTCCGTGAGTTTGTACAATGTGCGGTTCCTCAGTGGCAGGTCCCCAAACGCCACTTTTTCTCACGGAAGGCGATTCCGGCTCTCTACCAGCATGTGGAAGGCAATGTCCTTGCCTCGCTGGACAGGGCGGTCAGCGGTAAGGTGCATATTACCGCTGACTCATGGTCCAGCAGGCATGGACAGGGACGTTACCTGTCTTTCACGGCCCATTGGGTCACTCTTCTGGCAGCTGGGAAGGATGCAGGACAAGGTGCAGTAGTGTTGGAGGTTGTTCCACCACCACGCCTCCAAAATGCTACTATTGGTTGTGATACACCTCTCTCCTCCACCCCCTCCTCCTCTTCTTCCTCCATGGCCTCTTCCAGTGCTCTGTCCTCAGAACCAGCGGTGCTCCGTAGGCGTTCCAGGGGCTACGCAAGTATGCAGGAAAAACAATGCCATGCCGTGCTTGCGCTGGTTTGTTTGGGGGACAGGAGCCACACTGGGGCAGATGTTTTGTCAGCTCTGCAGGGGCAGGCCGAGAGGTGGTTGACACCACGCCAGCTTAAGCCAGGAATGGTGGTTTGCGACAATGGCACCAACCTCCTCTCTGCCCTCCGACAGGGACAACTGACCCATGTGCCATGTGTGGCTCACGTCCTTAACCTGGTGGTGCAGCGGTTCTTAGACAGGTACTCGGGCTTACAGGATGTCCTGAAGCAGGCCAGGAAAGTCTGTGTGCATTTCCGCCGATCATTTAATGCCTGTGCTCGGCTGGCTGAGCTCCAAAAGGAGTTGAACCTGCCCAAGAACCGCCTTATATGTGACATACCCACCAGGTGGAACTCAACGTTGGCCATGCTGCAGCGGCTGCACACGCAGCAGAGGGCCATCAATGAGTACCTGTGCGACTACGGCACCAGGACAGGGTCAGGGGAGCTCGTTTTTTTCTCACCATGCCAGTGGGGCATGATCAGGGATGCATGCAATGTCCTGTCACAGTTTGAGGAGGCCACAAGGATGGTGAGCAGTGACAGTGCATGCATCAGTGACACTGTACCTCTTGTCCACCTCTTGGAGCATACGCTGTGTGGAATAATGGACAGGGCACTTGAGGCAGAACAGAGGCAGGAAGAGGAGGACTTCCTTGCCTCTCAAGGCCCCCTTTATCCAGACAGTGTTCCTGCTGTGCCACCCATCACACAGGAAGAGGAGGAGGAGGAGGGGGAGGAGGAGGAGGAGGAGGAGGAGGAGGAGGATTGTGTCAACATGGAGGTGGAGGCTTGCACTCAGCATCAGCAGCAGCAGCAGTCTTGTAGGGATGATTTACAGTCTGTGGATCATGTTGTCCTTAGTGACCCAGAGGACTCCGGACCGAAGGCCTCAGCTAACCTACGCTGCATGGCCTCCCTGATCCTGCAAAGGTTGCGTAAGGATCCCCGTATTCTTCGGATCAAGGAGAGGGACCATTACTGGCTGGCCACTCTCCTTGATCCACGGTACAAGGGTAAGGTTGCGGACCTTGTCTTGCCATCGCAGAGGGAGCAGAGGATGAGACATCTCCGGGAGGCCTTGCAGAAAGGTCTGTGCAATGCGTTCCCAGAGACTGGGAGGTTACAAACTCCTGGTCCTGGACAACGTGTTGCTGAGGCATCAGTCAGAAGGAGCGGTGGAGAAGGTGGCCGTCTGATGCTTTCAGACAATTTTTTAGTCCGCAGCCCCAAGGTATGTTCAGTTCCAGCACCCATCGCCAGAGTCTGATTTACATGGTGCAGGGATACCTAGGGGCAAGGTCAGACTTGGGCACCTTTCCCACTGAAAATCCTCTGGCTTACTGGGTCTTGAGGATGGATCACTGGCCAGAGCTTGCACAGTATGCAATTGAGCTACTGGCCTGTCCTGCATCCAGCGTTCTTTCGGAACGCACCTTCAGGGCTGCTGGTGGCTTTGTTACCGATCACAGGGTGCGCCTGTCCACCGACTCAGTTGATCGACTGACCTTCATCAAGATGAATCAGTCTTGGATCACCCACAGCTACCAAGCACCTGAAGCTGATGTAACCGAATCATTTTTTTTTAAATATCACATCCCTTCAAGACTGCCTATGCTGATGCTGAGTGACTGTCCTGCTATGTTGATTGTCTATCCTCTTCCTCCTCCGCTGATATGTTGGAAGAACATTTCTGGTTCTGAGTGATGCCATCAGCCCAATTTTTCAGCCCCTGTTTAACAGGGGCGTTTAATTACACTTTTTGATGCAATGCTTTGCAGCAGGGCTCATTCCTGCACCTTAAGTAGAGTATATGGGAGAGGTTGCAGTGTCGTGGCACCAGTGCCAGCAGCCGAATTTTTCTGCCCCTGTTTAACAGGGCCGTTTAATTACAATTTTTGATGCAATGCTTTGCAGCAGGGCTAATTCCTGTACCACAACTAGAGTATATGGGAGAGGTTGCAGTGTCGTGGCACCAGCACCAGTGCCTAATGCCCAATGTTACAGCCCCTGTTTAACAGGGGCATTTAATTACAATTTTTGATGCAATGCTTTGCAGCAGGGCTCATTCCTGCACCTTAAGTAGAGTATATGGGAGAGGTTGCAGTGTTGTGGCACCAGCACCAGTGCCTAAGGCCCAATTTTTCTGCCCCTGTTTAACAGGGACATGTAATTACAATTCTTGATATAATATTTCACAGGAGGGCCCGTTCCTGTGCTCACCCAGAGTAATTGTGAGGACTTATAGTGTTGTGGCACCAGCACCACAACCACCAAAGGTCAATTTTTCTACCACTGTTCAACAATGGCATGTAATTACAATTCTTGATATAATCGTTTGCAGCAGGGCGCTCCAGCGCCCAACAAGAGTCACTTTGAGGGCTTACAATGTTGTGCCAACAGCAACACCTTGTTCCGCCATTTCTGCAGAGCATATAGGGCAGGCCCCTACTTTCAAATATCCAACTTACAAACGTCTCCTACTTTCAAACAGAAGGAGACAACAGGAAGTGAGATGAAAAAAGACGGACGGCAAAACAAATTATACAGGGGTGATAACCCTTCCCTATGTTTTCCAAAAAGCTTAAAAATAGATTTTTTGACTGGAGCTACACTTTAAAAATGTACCAGTTCAAAATTACAAACAGATTCAACTTAACACAACAAACCTACACAGTCCCTGTCTTGTTTGTACCGCCTGTATACTGCTGTTCTGAGTATATAGGGCCTGGGTACGGGGTTCCCCTTAATATCCGTACAAGACCCAAATAGGCTGGTAATGGGCAGGGGGGCTACCCATGCCATTTTTCTCAATGATTTTCATCCATATTGCAGGAACCAGATATAACATTAAAACCGCAAGCAGTTTTCAATGACGTTATTTCCGTTTAATGTCATTTTGTGCAGGGACTGTTCTAAACACGGGAAACACGTGGCACTTCACAGGCATACTACAGACACCCCCCAGGCACCATATTTAAAGGAATATTTCACTTTTTTTTTTTCACTTTATTCGTCATTAAAATCAGTGCTCCCGCCAAAACGGCCATTTTTAAAAACATTTTAGGCATTGACCCATGTCCCCTGGGGCAGGAGCCAGGACCCCAAACCCTTTTTAGGACAGTATCTTGCATATTAGCCGTTAAAATTAGCACTTTTTATTTCGAACGTTCGAGTCCCATAGACTTCAATGGGGTTCTAAAGTTCGTACGAATTTGCGGCCCGTTTGAAAGTTCTGATGCGAACCGAACCTGGGGGTTCGGCTCATCCCTAGTGCAGAATATCAATGCCCATCAGTGCCTTCTTATCAATGAAACGTCATAAGTGCCTCCTTATCAAGTCCCATCAATGCCCATCAGTGCAGCTTATCAGTACCCATAAAAATTATAATATTTTCATTTGGGTACAGTATTGCATAGCAGCATGATTATCATTGAAGGTGTGACAGTGCTGAAAGCAATAAATTGGCCTGGGCTGGAAAGTGCCCAGTAGGGTTAACAAACTGCAGCTTTAACAATGCCCCCCACTACTTTAATCTCTCCCATTGTCCTAGATAATTAATAATAAAAAGATCAATGATAAAAACAAATCTGTTTTGTTGTTTTTAATCCTCATAAACAAGTTTTCCCACCACTCAATCTGTTTACCTGAATGTATGTATTGTATGGAGCTTACACATATCATGTTTCTATAGGCCAGATTATCAGATCACATAGATATAGATGCTGGCCAGAGACTTTTTTTTTTATTTTTTTATTTTTTTTACAGTTTTCTTGAAAATTAAATATTCACGAGTTTATAAACTGATATTTCTATACTTTCGTAAAAAAAGAGAAATGTATACAACAAGTCTGCTGTGCTATTTGTAAAAAAAAAAATCTAAATGGCATACTGCATTCAAATCTCAATATCAACAATCAAAGGGTAAGTTATATTTAAAAGCCCCAAATAAATCATACTAAACAGCCCCGGACCATTTTGCTGGTCAAAGACCAGACCACTTTTTGCGATTCGGCACTGCGTCGCTTTAACTGACAATTGCACGGTCGTGCGACGTGGCTTCCAAACAAAATTAACATCCTTTTTTTCTCACAAATAGAGATTTCTTTTGGTGGTATTTGATCACCCCTGCGGTTTTTATTTTTTGCGCTATAAACAAAAATAGAGCGACAATTCTGAAAAAAAAACACATTATTTTTTAGTTTTTGTTATAATAAATATCCCCCAAAAATATATAAAAAACATTTTTTTCCCTCAGTTTAAGCCGATACGTATTCTTCTACATATTTTTGGTAAAAAAAAAATTGCAATAAGCGATTATTGATTGGTTTGCGCAAAAGTTATAGCGTTTACAAAATAGGGGATAGTTTTATGGCATTTTTATTAATATTTTTTTTTTTACTATTAATGGCGGCGATCAGCGATTTTTATTGTGACTGCGACATTATGGCGGACACATCGGACATTTTTGACACATTTTTGGGACCATTGTCATTTATACAGCAATCAGTGCTATACAAATGCAGTGATTCCTGTGTAAATGACACTGGCAGTGAAGGGGTTAACCAGTGGGTGGCAGTGTAGGGGTTAAGTGTTCCTAAGGGCGTGTTACTAACTGTTGGGGGCTGGGCTTTCATTTAGTGAACACTGATCTCTGCTCCAATCGCATGGAGCAGAGATCAGCGTCACTAGTTGCTAGGCAGAACGGGGAGATGCTGTTTACAACGGCATTTCTTCATTTGGCCGCCTCGTGAGACGATAGCAGGTATGCCCGCGATGATCGAGTCCGCGGGACCCGTGACTGGACTCACGGGGGTCACGACCAGCACACGAGCGCGCCGCCAGCGGTGCGCTCGCGATGGCAGGGTGGCAAATTTAAAGGGACGTACAGGTATGCCCATTTGCCTGCCCATGCCATTCTGCTAACGTACATCGTACATTGCGCTGGTTGGGAACTGGTTAACCACCTTCAGACCGGGTCATTTTGCTGGCCAAAAAGGATTTGCTCTAGTACAGGGATATGCAATTAGCAGACCTCCAGCTGTTGCAAAACTACAAGTCCCATCATCAGTGCCGGGACAAGGTCACCCAGAGCCCAGGGCAAAACACGCCAAACTGCACCCCCCCCGCCCCCAATGTGTATGAGCATTATGTGTCATCAAAAATCTCCCCCCAAAAAAAACTGAGCACTAATCTTTTTTCACCCCCCTAAGCATAAATTCCCCCTCCTCCCAGTGCAAATATGTTCCCCTGCTAAAATCCCCCCCAGCACAAATATTACCCCCCATCCCCAAATCCCCCCAATACAAGTGCCCCCCCCAAAAAAAAATCACTCCTCCTAGCACATATTATCTACCACTAAAATTGCCCCTCCCAATAACCCCACTGCAAATCCCTCCTTCCAGCACAAAGCGCCCCAATCATCCCCCCTAGCACAAATCTCCTTCCCCCCATTCCTTCTTCGCTTAAATTTTAGCATACCCCCAAATTTCCCCTCCTAGATCAATACTTACTCCATGCTGCCGCCCAAATCCCCCTTTCCAACACAAATCCCCTCCCCCAATTTCTTTGTGGTGCCCCCCTCCCCACCTCACATGATATCACAGTGCCCAGGGCAGCCGCCCTTCCTGCCCACCCCTTGTCCCGGCCCTGCCTATCGTGCCTCTGCCTCTGGGTGTCATGGCTTGTGGCTGTCGGAGTCTTGCTATGCCTCATGGGACTTGTAGTTCTGCAACAGCTGGAGGTCCGCTAATTGCATATCCTTGCCCTAGTGTCTCTACTACTACTTAAGCTGAAGTCTACTGTTTGTTACAAGTGCAGACTTCACTATATCTTTCTCAGGAAGGAAGATTAAGACCTCACCTTGTACATAGTTCTTATTCTTGGAGTATTCCACCACTTCCCTCATCCCTATCCAAGTTCTTAAAAAAAAAAATAAAAAAAAAAAAACAACATCCCCTAGACTGGTCTTTGGAAAAAGAGTGAATGAGCCTGTTGTATGACTGGCTGTGAGGCAGATTTTGGTAAGGCCTGGACAAACAATTCCTGCAGCTCCTACGTTAGTTACTAGGATCTAGGATGGAGAAGGACCTGGAGGTCCTAGTAGATGATGGGCTCAGCAATGCCAAGCTGCTGCTAACAAAGCAAACAGAATATTGGCATTAAAAAGGGACCACCTCCTGAGATAAAATAATAATTCTCCCCTCTACAAGACTCTGGTCCGGCCGCACCTGGAGTATACTGTCCAGTTCTGGGCACCAGTCCTCAGGAAGGATGTACTGGAAATGGAGTGACTACAAAGAAGGGCAACAAAGCTGATAAAGGGTCTGGAGGATATTAGTTATGAGGAAAGGTTGTGAGCTCTGAACTTATTCTCTGTGGAGAAGAGACGCCTGAGAGGGGATATGATTTCATTATATAAATACCGGACTGGTACTTCCGGTTCTGGCGCCACATGAGGAGGAGGTAAGCGGACATCGCTCTGACTGCTCACCCCCCTGAAACCGGCCTATAACCTGCCATCTGCCTCGGGGAACCCCCCCACCAGCTTCCGGGAGACGACGAGCCGCTGATGGATCGCTTTGTGGAGCGATCCACGCAACGATCGCTCTCCGCCGCGATCAGCGCCGAGACGGACGCGGCCGAGACAGCGGCCAAGATGGCGCCCATACACTGCCTCACAGAGCCTCCTCCGCTGTCTCCGGCTGTATCCGGTACAGCCACGGCTCCCTCTGCTGACATTGCTCAGGCCGTAGTGTCACTCCTGACTCCCACGCTGACTTCTACAATTGACACTGCAATTCAAAAAGCTATGGAGCAGCTCCGCACTGAGCTTCACTTACAGGCACAGCGTCTCACACATGCAGAAGAACGTATTTCCATAATGGAGGACGACACCACAGCGCAGTCTGCGGCCATAGCACGCCTTACTCACTCCAATAAGGATCTATGGACCAAAATTGATGATTTGGAAAATCGGGCTAGAAGGAACAACCTGAGGGTTGTGGGACTGCCTGAGTCGATCACTAGTGCACAGCTAACGGACATCTGCGCTGAAACCATTCCTGCTCAATTGGGCCTCACTACACCGTGCGTTGTCGAACGGCTCACCGCCTGGGCCATCCTAATGATAAGCGCTCTAAACCCAGGGCGGTCATTGTCCGGTATCTCAACTATGCAGATAAACATGCCATCCTACAAAAATTTCGATCACAACGATCCCTGGCTATTGACGGTGCAAACCTGCTTCTATTTGCAGACTACTCCATTGAAGTCATGAAGATGCGCAGGGCTTTCTCACCGATCTGTGCGGCCCTCTTCAACAACCATGTTAAGTTCACTTTAGCGTACCCGGCGGTACTCCATGTCACTTCTCCTGATGGTACCCGTCGCACTTTTACGTCCCCTGCTGATGCGGAACACTTTCTCAATTACCCTGCAGAAATGGACACTACCCATGCCCCCTCGGCAAGGTGCCCCTCGCCAGGATCGGCACTGCACCCTCATGCTTCTACCATCCAACGTATCAGCCCTGAAAAACCACCCTACAAGCGAAGTCGCTCGACCAATCATCCCCACCGTACAGAAATTCGCTGAAGGTCTCCCCCTACTACTCATCTGTACTATTCTGTGCATTGGGGATTCCGCTATCCCTGTTGACCCAGCGCAGACTGGGTGTTTGTTTGATGCTCTTTATGTTCGTAAGTTTACTCGCAAACCTCCAGTATGTTGGCTTGCAACTGTTCATTCGCTTTTTTTCTTTATTATTTTTCTGTTCCTGACTTGATAGTACATGGTTGTAGTTCGCTTCTGTACTGTTTACTCTATGTCTCGATCTTGCTGCCTCCACTGGGCTGCTCACTGTTACGTTATATTTTTTCGTTCGTATTAATATCTCGATGCTCTCAATATTTTGCTATTATCCTCTGGTCTCTCCCGCAGTCCCTCCCCCTGCCCTCCCCCCTCGGTCTCCCCTCCCCCCTCTCCTCCTCTCCATCCCTCTCACCCATCCCTTCCTGGTTTTACCCTGGCCCTCCCTCTCTTTCCCTTGCCTTCCCCTCCTACCCCTCCCTCCTCCCCGGGGTACAAGTCACTCCTCTCCCAGGGGGTGCGGTCACTCTCTGGGAGATGCACTCACACAGCGTTCCTTGTGTGGAAAAAGGTGAAGGTGTTGATAACACTTGTTTGGTTGATTTACCATTCTCTCTTTCTCCCCCATCTTTACCCTCCCTCTTACTTCTCCCTCTATTCCTCTCTCTCCTTCTGCCTCTTTCTCTTCCCCCCCTGTCCTGTGTGCCATCTTGTGTATATTTACCCATACACACTACCATGTTCACCCTGAACCCCTCCATGTATCCTTTAGATGATGTGCTGATGCTTTTACACACTCCCCACGCACCTAATGGCTGACACGAGCGGAGACCAACTGACCGTGGTTACGTGGAATGTCAAGGGCCTTCGGTCACCTGCTAAGCGTATGAAAATACTTCGACACCTTAAACGTCTGCGGGCAGATGTCGCGCTCCTTCAGGAGACCCATCTGTCAGCCGCTGATCTTTTCCACCTCAGAAAACTCTGGGTCGGAGAGGTCTATGGTTCACCTGCTGATGGTCGTAAGGCAGGTGTAGCTATTCTGCTACACAAACACCTCCGCTATAAGACACGTGACGTCCGCACTGATTCAAGTGGACGTATGCTTACCATACATCTTTCCTTGGATAACAAAGACATAGCCTTCACCAACATCTATGCCCCTAACTCACCCGACACTACGTTTTTCCAGGACATGTTGGCCTGGATATCGCGCGTACCTGAAGCTCTGCATCTAGTTGGTGGTGACTTTAACTCTGTCATCAATCCACTTGAAGACAGACAATACCGGGATCTTCCTTCCTCTCCCACGGCCAGTCCCCACACATCACCCGTCACTCCCTTAGACAGGACATTTTCCACTCTACAGTTCACCGATGTTTGGAGCCTAACCCATCCTACCGACCGGGAATTCACTTTTTTCTCGCCCCCCCCACAAATCTTTTTCGCGACTCGACTACTTTTTTGCATCTCCGCCTCTGCTGTCGTTCGTTAGAGACCCAGAAATTAAAGATATGGTAATCACAGACCATAGCCCAGTCCTGGTCCGTCTATTGCATGCTAAGCCCTCTTCACCATTAATCACATGGCGCTTCCCCTCCCACCTAACCGAAAGCGAGGATTTTAAACTGATGCTTCTATCTAGTTGGACAGAATACACTGAAACTAATAGCGCACATTTAGTTGACTCCAATCTTTTTTGGGAAGCGGGTAAGGCCTACCTCAGAGGCAAAATCATAGCCTATGTTTCCCGACACAAGAAACACTCTAAACAGCAATATTTGCTGGCCAGCCAAAAATTACGCTCAATGCACTTAAACCTCTTACGCAGTCGAACTCCTGCCAACGTCAATGTCTGGCAACTAGCCAAGCAGGATTTTGACTTGTGGGCTGACGCTTAAGAGCGTCTAACCTCCTCTTTCCATACCCTACACCTCCATAAATATGGTAACAAGGCAGGAAAACTTCTATCCAGGCTCTGTTCAGGTTTTCATCGCCCCACCTATATTCATACCTTAAAACGCACAGACGGGTCTCTAGCTTCTGCTCCTGAGGAAATTAGTAATATCCTTACTGAATATTACACGTCCTTATATGCAACAGACCCTATTGACCAATCCTTAGCAGATCAGCTGCTATCCAAAATCCACTTGCCAAAACTAACTGACCCACAATTAGAAGCCATTAACGCCCCCATTACACTAGAAGATGTTAAGTCAACTATTAAATCCCTGTCATCCTCCAAAGCCCCAGGCCCTGATGGCTATACTGCGGAATTTTATAAAATTACTCAAGATTTTCTCCCTGACACCTTATGCAAAGTATTCTCTACTCTTTGGCACGGGGGTTCCTATCTCCCTACGGGTTCTCAGGCACATATTAAACTGATAGCAAAAAAAGACAAAGACCCCTCCCACCCTGGTTCCTACAGACCTATATCCCTAATAAACGTTGATGTAAAGATCCTGTCCAAAATTATTGCCTTACGTCTAGCTTTACTCCTTCCCTCTCTTCTCCACCCAGCGCAATCTGGTTTCACCACTGGTAGATCTGCAACCCTTAACATCCGCAAGGTCCTCTTGGCGCTGAAATGTGCCAAGCAAAATTCGGATTGTGATATGGCCATTATCTCTATCGACGCCGAGAAGGCCTTTGATAATATTAACTTTACCTGGTTGTTCAAAGTACTCCAGACTTTTGGCTTCTCGGGTCCGGTTTTGCATTTCCTGCGCCAGATGTATGATGCCCCGAATGCTAGATTGGTGACTCCAGATTTCGTCTCTTCAACCATTCCTCTTACTAAAGGCACACGGCAAGGCTGTCCCCTCTCTCCCCTACTCTTCAATTTGGCCATTGAACCCCTGTCTAGAATCCTAAATTCCCCTGATGGCGTTAGTGGTATCCCCATCCACAATCATAAGTTACAATCCGCTCTTTTTGCGGATGACATCCTCCTTTTCTCATCTAACCCTTTAACCGATTTTGACACCCTCCGCGACCTGTTTACAACCTTCCGGCTCTGCTCCGGGTTTCGAATCAACTATGATAAAAGCGAAGTCCTAGCCCTGAATCCGCGTAAAGCCAAACTCTGGCAATCCTCTTCGCCCTTCACTCTAGCACGTCACTACATCACATACTTGGGTATATGCATTGGTAGAGAACCTTCCTCACTGTACTCCCTCAATTATCCTCCACTGCTTGCCAAGATTGTGCAGGAATTGGAGTCTTGGGCAGGCCTGCCGCTCTCGCTCTTTGGGAGATGTCATCTCTTCAAGATGGTCTCCTTTGCGAGACTTTTGTACCCGATGCAAACTATCCCACTTTTAATAAAACACTCCGATGTACAAAGAATACACAAAGCCCTAAATGCTTTCCTGTGGGCCAACAAAAGGCCTCGCATTGCTCTTCAGAAACTATGTCTCCCGAAGTCTGAGGGAGGGGCTGGCCTGCCCAATATTCGCTTCTACAATCTCTCCTGCCTATTACGTCAAGGATTAGATTGGATAGTAGGCAAGTCTAGATATTCGAACCATGATCTTGAAAAAGCACTGGTACATCCCTACACTCTCCCTGCTGTTCTTCATTCCAATTTGCATGTCCTCCCAGGACATCTCAAAGTTAATGTACTCATCCGTGATACAGTGATAGCCTGGAGGGAAGCTAGAAAGCTCATGGGACTACCTACGAATATCTCCAAACACCTGACCATCCAAGGAAACCCAATGTTTCCCCCCTCCACGGCTCATCAGGCCTTTACACTTTGGGGCACAAAAGGTCTTACTACAGTGGCCTCCCTCTATGACCATCCTCGAGCACGACTCAAATCCTACCGAGCTTTGGCTCATGAATACTCCCTCCCTCTCTCTCAGGTGTTCCACTATTTCCAACTGACCCACTATCTGCAAACTATAGGAGGGACTCGGCCTGACTCTTGCTCTACATCTCCCCTGGACTCTATACTTCAACAAGACAATTATTCTATCTCCGATCTCTATACTCAGCTAATCACCTACCAAGCTGACAAATACCACCTCGCTCCCTTCAAAAATTGGGCCTCCATCTTTGGCGACACGGGCCTCTCGGACAATATTCTAAAGGGATACAGACTTATCCATAAGCTCATAATCTCTGAAGTCTGGCGGGAAACTCAATTCAAAATTATCCATAGGGCCTACTATCCATTTCGCACTAACAATGGAGATCCCTCCCAATCCAAATGCCCATGGTGCTCTCTTGATCGCCCTACCCTGCTTCATCGCCTCTGGGATTGTACCTCAATTTCCACCTTCTGGGACTCGGTGCTGAAATACATATTCACCATTACTAAGGTACATCTGCCTAAGGAGCAACTTACCTGCTTGTTTAGCTGTGACCCCGCCAACCCTACAAGGCCGCAACCAGGATCTATGGCGCTCTCCCATTGGACACAAGTTTGTCTGCTAGCTGCTCGAAGAACCATTATGACACATTGGATCAACTCGTCTCCTCCGAGTCTCCATGGAGTGAAACAAGCTCTCCTGTCCTTGTTCTACATGGAAAGACTTGACACTATATCTTCACATTTCCAGTCTACTGCCCGGTTCTTCTCACGATGGAAAAGCTACATTGAACACTCGTTTTCTCCTGCTGACATTCCATCTCTAATGTACCCTTTCAGGTATACCGACTGGTACTTCAAACGTAACCTCACAAACTCGTTGGGGAAGCTTAAGTTACCGACCTCCCATCTTCCTACTCACCCCCTCAACATTGTGCATTATCCACCATAAGCCCAATGGCTATCCTTTAGTCTGTCCTGATCTTCCACCCGCTTCATAGGCGGATGATCTCTCTGTCCACAAGTCATTTACTTGCACATACTTTCTGGACTCCCACAGGTCTACCATCACTGAGTTATACGCCTGAGGACTGTTCGTGGTGGAATCGGGGTACTAAGTGTTGTAATTATTGTTATTGTCAGTTCTCTTTGCAAAGGTGGTTCACTATACTATGCTGTAATTGTGATGGCACACAACCCCCCCCTCCCCCCCCCTTCCTTTTCTCTTTTCTTTTCTTTTTCCCCCTCTTTTTTCTTCTTGTCTTTCACTTACACTAATGTTTGGGTCTTATCCTAATGCTTGACTACTCAGATACCTGGCAATTATATCTCATACAATCTGTCAATTGATTTGCTTTTTGTATTGTGTAAAACTCTAATAAAAATATGTTAAAAAAAAAAATACCGGACTGGTGATCCCCACAATATATAAATACCGGACTGGTGACCCCACAATATATAAATACCATACTGGTGACCCCACAATATATAAATATCGGACTGGTGACCCCACAATATATAAATATCGGACTGGTGACCCCACAATATATAAATACCGGACTGGTGACCCCACAATATATAAATACCGGACTGGTGACCCCACAATATATAAATACTTTACTGGAGACCCCACAGTATATAAATACCGGACTGGTGAACCCACAATATATAAATACCAGACTGGTGACCACACAATATATAAATACCAGACTGGTGACCACACAATATATAAATACCAGACTGGTGACCCCACAATATATAAATACCGGACTGGTGACCCCACAATATATAAATACCGGACTGGTGACCCCACAATAGGTATACAACTTTTTCGCAGAAAGGAGTTTAACAAGACTCATGGCCACTCATTAAAATGAGAAGAAAAGAGGTTTAACCTTAAACTACGTAGAGGGTTCTTTACTGTAAGAGCGGCAAGGATGTGGAATTCCCTTCCACAGGTGATGGTCTCAGCGGGGAGCATTGATAGTTTCAAGAAACTATTAGATAACCACCTGAACAACCAAAGCATACAGGGATATACAATGTAATACTGACATATAATCACACACATAGGTTGTACTTGATGGACTTGTGTCTTTTTTCAACCTCACCTACTATGTAACTATGTATGTGTAAAGGCAGGAGTTTCAATATTAGCCCACCAGTGCCTCCTTATCAGTGCAGCATCATTAGTGCATCCTCATCAGTGCCCATCAGTGAATCTTCATCTGTACCCATCAGTGCAACCTCATCAGTGACCATCAGTGCAGCCTCATCAGTGACCATCAGTGCAACCTCATCAGTGACCATCAGTGCAGCCTCATCAGTGACCATCAGTGCAGCCTCATCAGTGCCCATCAGTGCAGCCTCATCAGTGACAATCAGTGCAGCCTCATCAGTGACAATCAGTGCAGCCTCATCAGTGACCATCAGTGCAACCTCATCAGTGACCATCAGTGCAGCCTCATCAGTGACCATCAGTGCATCCTCATCAGTGACCATCAGTGCAGCCTCATCAGTGCCCATCAGTGCAACCTCATCAGTGCCCATCAGTGCAGGCTCAATATATCAAAAGTTTTGAGTATAGCCTCATGTAATCAGGGTCAAAACAAAGTAAAAACTTACCATCATCCAGTTTGAGATATGAGAAGTTGATAAGGTGAGAATGTGGTTGCCGTTGCTGATGCTGTCCAATACACAAGGACACCTAGAAAGGTTAATAGAGTGTCACAACACTGATACAATGACGCAGAGGCTGATATAAAAAAATATAAATTTTAATACAAATAAAAAAAAAAGAAATATAATAATACAGACATAATTAAAAGATATACCCCACAATTCACTGACTACAAATAGGTTCCCCCATAGAGCTAATGTTGAGGTAGAGTATAAATTAATTCAGGATGACCGTGCCCGCAGGACCCGTGGACTCAATCGTCGCTGGGATACCCGCGATTGTGTCACAGAGCTGAAGAACGGGGAGATGCCGATGTAAACAGGATCCCCCCATTCTGCCTAATGACAGGACACTGAACGTCTTCTCCCTGTCATCGGGAGAAGCAATCAGTGTCATGTCACTGCTAGCCCATCCCCCAGACAGTTAGAATCACTCACTAGGACACACTTAACTCCTCCCCGCCCCCTAGTGGTTAACCCCTTCACTGCCAGTGACATTTTACAGTAATTAATGCAATTTTATAGCACTGATCGCTGTATTAATGCCAATGGTCCCAAAATGTGTAAAAATTGCCCGATGTGTCCCCCATAATGTCGCAGTCACAATAAAATCGCTGATCGATTTTTGGGGGATATTTATTATAGCAAAAAGTAAAAAATAATGCGTTTTTTTCAGAATTGTCGCTCTTTTTCTTTGTTTATAGCGCAAAAAAATAAAAACCGCAAAGGCGATCAAACACCAACAAAAGAAAGCTCTATTTGTGGCAAAAAGAGGATGCAGTTTTGTTTGGGAGCCACGTCGCACAACCGCGCAGTGCAGAATCGCAAAAAAAAAAGTGCTCTGGTCAGGAAGGGGGAAAATCCTTCCGGGGCTGAAGTGGTTAAAGTCATTGGGACCCGAACGTCAAAAATCAAAAGTGCCCATTTTGAAGGCTTATATGCAAGTAGTTGGGCATACAATGGTTATAGGGGTCCAGGTCCTGCCCTGGGGGACATATATCGATAAAAAAAAAAGTTTGTGAAAAATGTTATTTTCAATTGAGCAGTGATTTTTTTTGATTTTTAAAGTGAAAGCATAAGAATGAAAAATTCCTTTCACTATAGTGCCTGGCAGTGGCGTAACTAGAACCTGCAGGGCCCCCGATGCAAGAAACCATGAAGGGCCCCCCTGAACCCCAGCCAGGGCCCTTCCCTTCGAGTCCGGCGGTGAAACTCCAGGGCGTGGTCACAGGTATGACCTTTGTGAGCCCTGTAGTTCCACCACTGGTATCAGTAGTTTTTTTTTTTTTTTTTTTTAGGTGCCCCATCTGGCTGGGGAGAACAGACATCGGACTGAGTGGCAATGCATGGAGCAGGAGAGGGGTACTCTGAGGAGCCGGCCGAGGACACAGGTTATGCGGGGAATGCACAATTAAAGAGCAGCCAGTGCGATAATCGAGCATGGAG
The DNA here is from genome assembly GCF_037356315.1 of Lithobates pipiens. NCBI lineage: Eukaryota > Metazoa > Chordata > Amphibia > Anura > Ranidae > Lithobates > Lithobates pipiens. The sequence goes on from NW_027507784.1 coordinate 6,375,564, forward strand.
CTCTGCTAGTCACCCTCCACCTCCAGCCACTCGTGTACCCCTAGCTGCCTATGCTGCTGCCGGCCATATGTAGAGGGGGCTGCATGGGCCCCCTGCAGCACAGGGCCCAGTTGCGGTGGCAACTGCTGCACCCCCTATAGTTACGCCCCTGGTGCCTGGGGGTCCCCTTAGTCTACCTGTAAAGTGACACATCTGTACCCTGTCTAGAATCTGCTGCAGCAATAATTGCATTTATAAAGCCCAAAAAATGGCATTTTCCCTGCAAGCTGCCTTTATTTTGCTCAGCAGCAGCTGGGGAGCCACTCTGTATGACGAGGCCACAATGTAGTGCACTGGGGACACATAGATACATTCTGGTGTTTCTTTGACTTTGGATAGAAGTAACGGGTGCGTAAAAATTGGTTTTTGGGTGTCGATAACCCTATAGAGGTACTCTTAATGAAAGCAAGAATTTGCCCTGCTGTAAAAAATTGCAATGATATGCACCTGTCAAACAGGTGCAGAAAAAATACTCTTTGGGTGTTGGTGGCACCTTCCCACTGTAACCCTATAGAGGTACTCCTGATGAAAGCAAGAATTGGCCTTGCTGTAAAAAATTGCAAAGATATGCACCTGTCGAACAGGTGCTGAAAAAATTGGTCTTTGGGTGTTAATTGTGCCCATGAAACCTTTACCAAAAACATTCTTCCAGATGAAATGATTAAACACCCTCAAAGCTAAGCAGCTTTGAAGTCCTGCAGAGATTCCACATCCCAAAAAGACTTAATCAGCGATATCGGCATCAGGGGCTTCATAGCTGGTAATCCAGGACTGATTCATTTTTACAAAAGTGAAACGGTCCACGGAGTCTGTGGACAGACGCAATCTATGATCAGTAACGAAACCTCCTGCAGCACTGAATGCCCCTTCTGAAAGCACACTGGATGCAGGGCAGCCCAACAACTCAATAGCATACTGGGCACGTTCTGGCCAGTTGTTTATTCTCATGACCCAGTAAGCCAGTGGATTGTCAGCTGGAAAGCTCTCCATCTCTATTTTGGCCCCCGAGGTAATCGTCCACCATGTGATGTAGATGCTGTCGATGGCATGTGGAACTGACAGCCCTGGGTGGTGCGGAATAAAAAAAATTCCAAAATGCCTCACTTGGTGGATGCCTTCTCCAACACTCCTCTCTTGACCAACAGAAGTTTCAAAACAACGTTTTCCACCACACTGTAACCTACTGGAGTCACGAAAAACTTTTAATAAAATACTCTTTAACGTGTCCTCAAGAGATTTTATCTTCTGCACTCTCTGTGTAGATGGGATAAGTTTTGCGACCTTCCCCTTATAACAGTGGTCAAGGAGGGTTGCCAACCATTAATCGTCCTTCTCCTTTATGCCACGTATATTCTTGGGTCCTTTCATAGGCTTTGAAGCATGAGGTTGCCCATGCGCCTCAAATTTGCTGAGGCTTGAGAAGCAGACTCCTCTGGGTCACTCAGGATGACAGCATCTGGAACTTCCTCTGTGAAGGAATGTAATGAACATAATGATAATCATAAAAATGCCTATTTTCTTAGGCCGCGTACACACGCGCGGACTGTTCGCCCAACTTTGTCCGTCCAACAGTTTCGGCAAACAGTCCGCTCAAACTTAGCATGGACGGACATGGCCACACACGACGGACGAACAGTTTGCTGAAACCGTGCGCGATGACGTGAACGGCACGTACGACGGGACGAAAAATACGACGTCCAATACACTGCAATGCAACCTTCCGACATGGAAATCCTTTCTGAGCATGCGCAAGACTTAGTTGGCCGAACAAGCCTACACACGAGCGAACAGTCCGCTGAAACCTTGTTTCAGCGGACAGTTTTTCGGAATTTCCGTAAGACCTTGTTCGTCCAACTGTCCGCTGAAACTGTCCGCTGAAGCCCCACACACGAGCGGACTGTCCGCCCAAACACTGTTCAGCGGACAAGGTTGGGCGAACAGTCCGCCCGTGTGTACGCGGCCTTATGTGTATACATGTTTCTATGCGACTCTTTACTTATTATATAGTAAAACAGCATAGCTCTGCTTTGGAACCAAAGATGGCGTCTACACCCTGCAACCCTCGCACTGGAGCTATGAGGAAGTAAAGAAGAAGAACCAACAACAACCTAGCCTCCAGGATCAAGTTTCTGCATTTCTCTTGTATTTCAGCCAATAAGATGTACCTTTTATGCCGCGTACACACGTAGCGGACTATCCGACGGACTTAGTCTGGCGGACTTCCCGCCAGACTGTCCGTCCGACTTTCTGAACGGGCTACCTGCCCACACACGGCACTTTTTCAGCGGACTAATACGGCATACTAAGTCCGCCGTACTATCCGCCCTACTTTTGAAATGACCGGACTCGCCCACACATGCGGAGGAAAGTCCGCTCATTTCGAGCGGGTCTCCAGGTAGGCGGGGCCCGCGAAGGAGACGTCGCTGGCCCTGCCACCTGGTATGGACTTAAAGGGGAACCCCAACACCGAAAAAATCGGCGTGGGGGTTCCCCCAGGTCCACATCAGACCCTTGTCCGAGCACGCTACCCGGCCAGCCAGGAAAGGGGGGACAAGCGAGCGCCCCCCCCCCCCCTCCTGAGCCGTACCAGACCGCGTGCCCTCAACATGGGGGGTGCCTTGGGGAAGTAGGGGGCCGTGCAGCCCCCCCACCCCAAAGCACCTTGTCCCCATGTTGATGAGGACAAGGGCCTCTTCCCGACAACCCTGGCCGTTGGATGTCGGGGTCTGCGGGTGAGGGGCTTATCGGAATCCGGGAATCCGGAATTTCCGGGGCGGGAAAAGTCCGTTCATTTCAAAAGTACGGCGGACTGGCATACGCACGGCCGGATTGTCCGCCGAAATGTGAGTCCGGCGGGAAGATTGGAGTGCAAAACTACTTTCTAAGTCCGCCGTACTTTCGGGTCAAAAAAGCCTGCCGGAGGCTACACACGGGGGGATTGTCCGGCGGACGTGAGTTTGCCGGACTTTTCCACCCGATTGTTTGATCGTGTGTACGCGGCATTAGACTGATGACATTTACATAGTAGTGACATATAATCTATTGTTCTTTGTGTATAAAATGTTGGGAACCGCCCTGCAATAAGCAGAGATGAGGAAGTAATCGAACTGAGTGGATGTCAGTGTGATTGCTCCCGGCGTGCACGCACAGCTATACTACATCATTAGGAACAGCAGCAGACATCTAACGTGGACCCGATTGCGTGTTCAGATCCATTACACCTCCTCCCAGCCACGTACTACTCCCAAGGGTCCTGGGGTTGGAAAGCCATCGCTTACAGATTGACGCTTGTCTTCCTCTTCTTCAAAGCCTATGAAAGTGCCAGAATCATCCTTCTTATCATCCTCCCTTCTCTTCTCATCTGTGTTCTGTGACATAGGAATGATGGTGTCTGCATAAAGTGGGCCTTGAGAGGAGAGGAAGTCGCCCCCTTCCTCCTGCTGCTCTGCCTCCATTACCCTGTCTAGGATCTATATAGCGCCAACAGTTTATGCAGTGCTTTACAACATTAGGGCAGACAGTACAGGTACAATACAACTCAATACAGGGGGGAATCAGAGGGCCCTGCTCGTTAGAGCTTACAATCTAGGAGATGGCATGCAGCATCTTCTCCAGCAGGAACACAACAGGGATTGTGTCACTGATGCATGCACTGTCACTGCTCATCATCCTTGTGGCCTCCTGGAATTGTGACAACACAGTGCATGCTTTCTTAATGATCAGGCATTGGCATGGGGAAGAAAAGCCGAGGTGGCCAGAGCCTGTCGTTGTGCCGTACTGCCACAGGTATTCATTGACAGCCCTCTGCTGCATGTACAGCCGCTGCAGCATTCCTAAAGTTGAGTTCCACCTGGTGGGCATGTCACAAATCAGGCAGTTAACGGGAAGGTGGAATTCCCACTGAATTTCAGCCATCCGAGCACTGGCTGTGTATGGCCGCCTGAAATGGCTACAGACTCTTCTGGCCTGCTTTAGTACATCTTGCAACCCTGGGTACGTACTTAGGAAACGCTGCGCCACCAAATTGTGGACATGTGCCAGGCATGGCACATGTGTCAACTTTCCCTGTCTAAGGGTGGACAGGAGGTTTGAGCCATTATCGGACACCACCATTCCTGACTCCAGCTGGCATGGTGTGAACCCCCTCTGGGCTTGTCACAGCAGAGCTGCAAGAATTTCTGCTCCGGTGTGGTTCTTGTCCCCTAAACACACCAGCTGAAGCACTGCATGACACCTTTTAGCCTGACTCTGGGAATAGCCCTTTGAACGCTTATGGGGTACCTGATGTTCACAAGTCTGCAGAGGAGGGCATGGAGGTGGCGGAGGGGAAGGAGGAGGAGGAGGAGGGGGCAGAGCTCACAGGTCTGGCATCATTACCACCAGCTGTATGGAGACGTGGGGGCACAACAAGCTGCAGCCCAGAGCCCTGTCCTGCATCCTTTCGGGTTACAAGCAGCGTTACCCAGTGTGCTGTAAATTAAATATATCGTCCCTGCTCATGCTAGCTGGACCACGTGTCAGCAGTAAGGTGGATTTTATAGTTGACTGCCTTGCTGAGCGATGCCAAAACATTCCCTTCCACATGATGGTAAAGAGATGGAACGGCCTTACGTGAAAAGTAGTGGCGACTGAGAACCTGCCATTGTGGTACAGCACATTGTGCAAATTCATGGAAAGGGGCAGAATCAACCAGGCTGAAAGGCAGAAGTTGGAGAGCCAACAGCTTTGACAAGCTTGCATTCAGACGCTGGGCATGTGGGTGGCAGGGACTGTATTCAACCGTCACTACATTAAAGCTATCTGAACTGTCCCTACTCTAGCTATACACTAATGTCAAGATTACTGACACGGTGTCACTACACTACACTGAAACTATTTGGGATGTCCCTACTCTAACTGCACACTATGCGAAGCTGAATGATGGTCCTCATCACTACACTCACACTATCCCTAGACTGACACTAAACTAATATTCTACACTGACAATTGAAGCAAAATAGCCCAGTATAGCAAACTAACTAACTAATAGCACTGAACAGAGTCCTGTTCTATCTCTCTCCACGCCAAAATCACACTGCAAATGGCTGCCATTGAAAGAATACTTTCATACTGTGGGGCGAGAATGAGCCATGATTGGATAAAGTCACGATGACAATGTCCAATCATGACTCTGACAGTGCTCTGTGCCCTGATTGGTTGAAGCTTTCACTGCTTCAGCCAATCAGGGCTTGCAATTCACTGTTCAGGGCCGCAATGCATTGTGATCAGTTTCAGGGGTGGGCGAACAAACGGTCGAACTATCCATTTTTTCGGCTGTTCGCCAAATGTCTGAACAGCGAAAGTTCGGCCCAAACTTATACTCATCAGTGCCCATCACTGAAGAAGAAAAAATACTTACAGTATTTATCGGCGTATAACACACACTTTTCCCCCTTGAAAATCAGGGGAAAATTGTGGGTGTGTGTTATACGCCGATCTCCGCCATCTGTGGGGGCCGTCAACATTGAACGAGCCAAGCCAAGTGTACTGTGTACTCAGCTCTGCTCGCAGTCATGCCCAGTTCCGCCTCCTAGCCTCTACGTCCCGCCATTGGACCCGTGTTGTGTCCATCATAGGAGCCGGGCCAAGGGGTGGGACAGAGGCATGACTGCGAGCGGAGCCGAGTACACAGTACACTCAGTACAGCTCGGCTCGGTCTATATCGGCGGCGGCGGTGGTGTAACAACATATTTGGCGACCCATTGCAGTTTGCTTGTGGAAGCGATGTCCCGTCGCCGCCATCTTGCTACAACCCACACTCATCCACAATAAGGATACACTAAGAAGGAGGAAAGCGGACATGTTGTTACACCCACCGGGGTTTTGTATTTTGCACATAACAGTAACATCAGTTTATACAGCGGCACTAAATTTAAAACCCCAAACCTGCTGCAATTTTTGGGAAGGCTGAGGATGGACACTGGGGAAGGCTGCATTGATGGGCATTTAAAATTTAAGTTTTGTTCCTTAAAGAGGGATTCCACCAAAAAAAAAATATTAAAAGCCAGCAGCTATAAATACTACAGCTGCTGACTTTTAATAAATGGACACTCACCTGTCCCGGGTTCCAGCGATGCCGGCAGCCGAAGCTGAACGATCGCTCGGCTCTCAGCTGCTGCCGCCGCCATTCTAGGTGAGGAAATCAGGAAGTGAAGCGAATCGGCTTCACTTCCCGGTTCCCTACTGCGCATGCGCGAGCCGCGCCGCGCAATAGGAAATCTCTGCGCTGTCACTGGGACCCGTGTGTGTCCCAGCAGACAGCGCGGCAGGGCAGGAAATGGCGTAGACTCCCACGGGAGTCTATGCCCGGAAGTGGGTGAAAATACCTGTCTTTGACAGGTATCTCCACCCCCCTCCCCCCTGAAAGGTGTCAATTGTGACACCGGAGGGGGGGGGGGAGGGATCCGATCAGCGGAGGTTCCACTTTAGGGTGGAATCCCGCTTTAAACTTCCCTCCTAAAAGTTTTTTTCCTTAAACTTCCCTCCTAAACTCGGGGTACGTGTTATACGCCGGAGCATGTTATATGTTGATAAATACGATATTTTAAAAATGTTTAACAAAAGCGAAGAATAAAGGGTTTGTTTTCCAAAATTTTCATTCTTTTTTCATTTGTTTAGCAAAAAAAATTAAAATAAAACAGTGGTGACCATACACCACCAAAAGAAAGCTGAAAATTCAGGAAGGGGGGGGGGCGGAGTGCCCAGTAGGCAAGTGGTTAATAGACTCCAGCTTTAACAATGTCTCCTACTACTTTCTTCTCACCCATTGTCCCGGATGATTAATAAACAAACCAGTTTTCCCACCACTCTGCTCTGTTTAAATGAATGTTTGCATTATGAAAAGCTTACACAGATCAAATTTCTATAGGTGAGATTATCAGATCACATAGACCTGAGAAGATATGTAGACATTTTTTTTTTTTTTTTTTTTTTTTTTTTTACAGTTCTCTTGAAAAAAAAAAAAAAAAAAAAAAAAAAAAGATTATTCACCAACTAATATTTTGTTTACTTTCACAAAAATAAAAAATAAATATCCTTACAAATAAATGTATACAAAAAGTGTGTTGCGATTCTTGAGGAAAAAAAAAAATCATAATGACAATACATTCCCTACGAAAACTTTGGAAGCACATATTTCACTTATTCCGAAACCAGAAGCAGATCTTTCACTTATCTTTAATTTGCGTTGATTTAAAAATCGTTGCCAAGGTCTTAGCTAGTGGCTTACAACCATTATTGCCCCAATTAATACATATTGACCAGGTTGGTTTTTTGTATCAGTGGACAAGAGACCGGAGAAAATATGGTTAAAGCTCTTCTGCTGATGGATTATGCCCCTACTCAAGACATCCCTCTTTGTCTAGTAATGATCGATGCCAAAAAGGCAGATGGGAGTACCATCTTCTCTTCAACAGATAGGCCTAGGCCCCTACAGTATATGATTGCACAGATTATGTCCTCTACTCGTCACTCTCAGCTAGGGATGAGCCGAACACCACCTCCCCCCCCCTCCGGTTCTGTTCGCAGCAAAACAGGCAAAAAAATTAGTTTGAACACACAAAACACCATTAAAGTGGTTGTATACTCATTTTTGGGACTTTTACCTACAGGAAAGCCTATAATAAGGCTTACCTGTAGGTAAAAAAAATATCTCCTAAACCTGTACGGTTTAGGAGATATTCCCCTCGGTATGCGCCGCTGACTGCAGCGGCGCATGCGCACAAGGGGATTCTCGGCCAGAAAACCCGGCACCGGAATGAAATCTCCCGCGCGCATGCCACTCACGCCACTCAAAGCGCCGGAGTCGCGACACCCAGAAGAAACGCAGAGGGAGCATGTCGGCTCCCTCGGCGTGGATCGGGCCAGATGTCGGGGCCTCGTTCTAAGGTAAGTATTTCATAATGAGCTAGTATGCGGTGCATACTAGCTCATTATGCCTTTTGCTTTGCAGGTGTAAAAAAAGTGGGTTTACTACCGCTTTAAAGTCTATGGGACACAAACGTGAAAAATCAAAAGTGTTCATTTTAAGGATTAATATGCAAGTTATTGTCATAAAAGGTATTTGGGGACCTGGGTCCTGCCCCAGGGGGCATGAATCAATGCAAACAAAAAGTTTTAAAAACGGCCGTTTTTTCGGGATCAGTGATTTTAATTTTGATTGTGATTGTGATTTTATTAATGCTTAAAGTGAAACAATAAAAGTGTAATATTCCTTTAAATTTGGTACCGGGGGGGGGGGGGGGGTGTCTATAGTATGCCTGTAAAGGGGCGCATGTTTCCCGTGTTTACAACAGTCCCTGCACAAAATGAAATTTCTAAAGGAAAAAAAAGTCTTTTAAAACTACTCGCGCCTGTAATGAATTGTCGGTCCGCAATACAGTTAAAAGTCATTGAAAAAAATGGCATGGGATACCACCCGGTCCACTACCAGGCCCTTTGGGTCTGGCATGAATATTAAGGGGAACCAAAACTTTAAAAAAAATTGTGTGGAAGTCCCCCAAATTCCATACCAGGCCCTTCAGGTCTGTTATGGATATTAAGGGGAACCCTGTGCCATTTTTTTTAAATGGCATAGGGGTCCCCCTCAAAATCCATACCAGACCCTTCAGGTAGGCCACAGGAAAAGAGGGGGGAAGAGAAAGCGCCCCCCTCCTGAACCATACCAGGCCACATGTCCTCAACATGGGGAGGGTGCTTTGGGGTAGCCCCCCAAAGCACCTTGTCCCCATGTTGATGGGGAGAAGGGCCTCATCCCCAAAACCCTTGCCCAGTGGTTGTGGGGGTCTGCAGGTGGGGGGGGGGCTTATCAGAATCTGGAAGCCTCCTTTAACCACTTTCAGACCGGACCATTTTGCTGGCTTAAGACCAGACCACTTTTTGCGATTTGGCACTGCGTTGCTTTAACTGACAATTGCGCGGTCGTGCGACGTGGCTCCCAAACAAAATTGATGTCCTTTTTTTCCCACAAATAGAGCTTTCTGCGTTTTTGATTTTTTGCGCTATAAACAAAAATAGAGCGACAATTTAAAAAAAAAAAAAAATATATAAAAAAACTTTTTTTTCCCCTCAGTTTAGGCCGATACGTATTCTTCTGCATATTTTTGGTAAAAAATTTTGCAATAAGCGATTATTGATTGGTGTGCACAAAAGTTATAGCGTTTACAAAATAGGGGATAGTTTTATGACATTTTTATTAATATTTTTTTTTTTTACTAGTAATGGCGGCGATCAGTGATTTTTATTGTGACTGCAACATTGTGACATTGTGGCGGACACATCAGACATTTTTGACACATTTTTGGGACCATTGTCATTTATACAGCAATCAGTGCTATGCAAATGCATTGATTCCTGTTTAAATGACACTGGCAGTGAAGGGGTTAACCAGTGGGTGGCAGTGTAGGGTTTAAGTGTTCCTAGGGGTGTGTTACTAACTGTGGGGGGCTGGGCTTTGTGTTGGTGAACACTGATCTCTGCTCCAATCACATGGAACAGAGATCAGCGTCACTTGTTGCTAGGCAGAACGGGGAGATGCTGTTTACAACGGCATATCCCCGTTCAGCCTCCCCGTGAGACGTTCGCGGGTATCCCGCAGCGATCGAGTCCATGGGACCCGCGACCAGACTCATGGGGGTCCCGACCGGCATGTGAGCGCAGGGCGGCATATAAAAATGGACATACCTGTACGCCAATATGCCTGCCCGTGCCATTCTGCCGATGTACATCGGCGTGCACCGGTCAGTAACTGGTTAACAAGGGGACCCACAGATCCCGCCCCCCATTTGAAATGGTAACAGGTGCATTTCACAAAAAAGTGTCCTTTATTAAAAATAAAAAAAAACACTGTCCCACAAAGTCCATTCATCTTCTTTTTTTTTATCCAATAAATTTTTATTAGTATTTTTGCAAAGGTACAGAGTAATATAAAAAAAAAGAACAAAATAACAACAACCACTATAACACCTTACATTGTAATAAAAATGAGAGAGAATCTAGGATGGAAAGCATATATCCTATTCATATTGCAAGTACTGCATACAAACAGAGAAGGAGTATGATGGGGGGAAGCTACCCCTGTAGACACCCCAAACGGGATCTTGCTGTGTCCAGAGGCGTAGACACCGCATTAAGTATAATATGAAAGTCAACAAGGAAGATGGCAATATAAACAGGGGATGTCGTACAGTAAAAGTACCATCTGTAGAGTAGTATAATGAGAATGCAATAATGTAATGTACATTGAATAGTGGTTAAACTTTAGCTAGCTAAGATAAACAAATAGTTAGATAACACTGCATCTAAAGTGCGTGTACTTGCTAGTCGACCCAACATGCAATATCAGGCACAGTACGATAGGACAAAACAAACAAAAAGAGAGAGAAAAAAAAAAAAAAAAGGGGAGGGGGGGGGAGGCAGAGGAGGGGGAGGGAAGTAGGCTCAATGTAGTACATGGAAAGGAGGAATCAATAGTTAAAGAGATATAATTCAGATGAATAGGGGACGTGATTTGGTGAACCATGCATCCCAGATTTTCCAACGAGATGTTAATTTAGGTAGATAACCTTCCGCTGCAGCATACATACGTTCATATGCACAATGTGTATGTACTAAACGCACAATTTCCGTACAGGAGGTTTGTGCGGGAGATTTCCAGTTACGGGCTATCACCAATCTAGTAGCTAGTAGAATCTGCGTGATAATGTATTGAAGTGTGTGGGGGTACTGTTCAATGCCTATGGACAAAATCGCTAAGGCCGGGGATGGTTCAATGGGAATACAGGTAACTTCAGCAATGAGGCGGAAGACATCTAGCCACAGTAATTTAATGTGGGGGCAGTCCCAAAGTATATGGTAGAGGGTGCCAGGTGCACCGCATTGTCTCCAACAGTGCACATCGAAAGAATCATTGTACAGGTTCATACGTGCAGGGGTGAGATACCATCTAAGGGTAATTTTATAAGTAAGTTCCCAAAGGTTAGCAGATTTCGTAGTTTTGTAGATGGAACGTAATGCACATTGCCATTGTTGTGGAGATAATGACACACCAATATCCCTCTCCCATTTAAGCATGGGAGGAAGAATATCAATGATGCTTTTATCTTTAAGCGCAGCATAAAAAAGTGAGATGCCTTTGACGGGGGCCATAGTGCTAGTGAAATACTGCCAAATTTTCGTGGGCAAGGTAAGATGCGTATATGGGTGTCTGAGCAGGCAGTGTGTGACTTGAAGGTATATGTAATAGTCCTTTGAGGTGAGCGAAAAAGCTTGCTGTAGTGTGGGGAATGGGTGGAGAAATTCAGAAGAGTATAAGTCTCCAATATGTACTATACCTTTTTTTTCCAGGGAGCTATTTGCATGCTAGGTATGAGCAAGTTAAGGATTTCGATTGGTATGGGCACTGTACATAAAGCGGTTGGAGTGGGTAAGTTCGTATGGAGATATAAGAATGCTTTAATGGATGCACGGACAGTCGGGGATACATGCTTATCCAGTTTACATAAAGAGGGGAAGCTGAGTAGCCAGACCATTAAGTTGCCTCCGGGGATTTGAGAAGCTTCAATAGAGCTCCATTGATTAAGGGGGTTAGGAGAGAACCATTCTCTCATCTGTGCTAAGATAGCCGCCATATAGTAGTCCAGTATATCGACGTAACCCATACCGCCAGCTAATTTATGTTTAATAAGGGCAGTCTGGGCTACTCTCGGTCTTTTACCTTGCCACACAAAGTGTTTGAGAAGGGATCGTGTCCGTGCGAAGAAAGACATGGGTATTGGAATGGGCAGGGATCTGAAGAGATATAGAAGCTGTGGAAGTAAGATCATCTTAAAGGCAGCTAACCTACCTGCGCTGGAGAGCGACAGTTTGGAGAGTTTATTCAGTTCTATAGGTAGAGTATTTAGGAGGGGTAAGTAATTAGCTTGATATAATGCAGTAGTGTGTGCAGTAAGTTTTATACCCAAGTAAGTGATAGTGTTTGTGGACCATGCATAAGGATAACTGTCCTTCAAAATTGTTTGTTGATGCTGAGATAATGCTATTGGTAGGATATAAGACTTAGAAGCGTTAACCTTGTAATATGAGATATAGCTGAAATCATCAAGTACATTTTGTACTGAAGCCAGGGAAGTTATTGGGTTAGACAATGCAAAAATAATGTCGTCCGCAAAAAGGTTAATTCTGTGGTCAGCGTTACCAATGAGAAAACCAGATATAGCATCATGGGATCTAATTTTGGCTGCGAGGGGTTCTATCATAAGATCGAATATCAGAGGCGAGAGAGGGCAGCCTTGTCTCGTGCCGTTCGTAATGGGAAATGGTATAGAGAGCATAGACAAACAATAGACTTGGGCTGAGGGGGTAGAATACAGTGCTAGAATTGCAGAGAGGATAAAACCTCGAAATCCAAATTTTTCTAGGGTAAGTTTTAGGTATTGCCAATGAACCCGATCGAATGCCTTCTCCGCATCCAAAGAAAGGAGCAGAGAAGGCACTCGATGGGTCGCTGCGTGATGAATGATGTTGATCATACGCCGTGTGGCGTCAGAGGTCTGGCGACCCTTGACAAAACCAGATTGGTCAGAGTGTATTAACAATGGCAATATGTCAAGCAGTCTAGATGAGATCACTTTCGCATATAGTTTAACATCATGATTTAAAAGAGAAATAGGACGAAAATTCTGCGGCAGGTTTGGTTCCTTCCCCGGCTTCGGTATTGTAACAATCAAAGCTTTAAGCATTTCTTGAGGAAAGGAGGCGGAGGAGGCAGCGGAATTGAAAACATTGGTTAAGTGTTCAAGGAGCACATAGTCGAATTGCTTATAGTATTCACCTACGAAACCATCCGGACCAGGGGCTTTATTATTAGGTAAAGTATGGATAGCTTTTCTAATTTCGTCTCGGGTAAGTGGGACATTTAGTTGTTCTAGTTGCTGAGGGGTCAATTGGGGAAGATTGACTGATTGTAAGAAGGCCTGAATTTGGGAGGGTTGAGGTTGATGTAGTGTCATATCATCAGCGAGATTGTATAGGCCGCTGTAATATTCGCTAAAAGCATTGGCAATAGATTGAGGGTTAGTCAATTTGGAATTGGTGATAGGGTGGAGCAAGTAGGGTATAGTAGATTTGGATACAGGGCCTTTGACCTGATATGAAAGTAATTTACCGGGTTTATTGCCCTCAGCAAAAAATGTCATTCTAAAGCATTTTTGCGTTTTGTCATGGGTTTCTAGTAATAAAGTTCTGAGTTCAAGTCTGAGGGATGTCAGTTGGGCTTTGAGTGCCAGAGTGGGATGTTGTTTGTTCATGGAATCAGTGTTTTGGATTTTGGCAAGGATATCATCTAAACGCTGCCTCCTACGTCTTCTGTCTCTAGTTCCATATTGAATAAACAAGCCCGCATGTACGCTTTGTGAGATGCCCAGAGCACATGAGGGTCAGTAACTGAGTCCTTGTTCAGCGGAGAAAAAATCTAATAAGTGTTCACGTAACAGGTCTTTATATGGGTCGGTCTGCAGGATCCTAGCGTTAAGTCTCCATAAATAGGCCGGAGGGGATTTAGTTGAGTCCTCAATAGTAATGCTAACCGGAGAATGGTCTGACCAGGTTGTGGGGTGAATAGTAGAGGAAGAAATTTTCTGAAGAGTCCAAGGATCTGTTAGAAAAAGGCAATGCGCGAGTAAGAGTTATGTCAGGAAGAGAAAAAAGTAAAATCTTTTTCATCAGCATGTAAGCATCTCTAAACGTCGTATAGACGAAAGCGGGAGAGAAGGGGATTCAAAGCCGGTCTGGGTCTTTTGGTGCGGATAGAGGAGTCAGGGCAGGGTCAGGGGTGCAGTTAAAATCGCCACACCATATCACTGCTCCTTGTTGAGCTACAGTTACTTTCTTGTGAAGCTTACGTAGGAATCGTGCTTGGTGCACGTTAGGAGCATAAGAGTTAACAATAGTGTAAGGAATATTATTGATCGTGCAAGTTAAAATGATGTATCGACCATCGGGGTCCAGGGCAACCTGGGAGAGTTGGTATGTGAGGGTATTACGAATGGCAATAAGAACTCCTTTCTTTTTAGAGGTAGCGTTGGCCATGTAGATTGTACTAAAGTTCTTGTCCGTACAAGAAGGAGGATGGCTAGACAAGAAGTGTGTTTCTTGTGCACATAAAATATCACATTGGGTTTGCTTGGCGAGTGACCATAGAGAGGATCTCTTGGCAGGATGATTTAATCCTTTAGCATTGATGGAGACAAATTTGATTGGTCATGCTTGCAGGTCAGGTCGGGAGAAACTGTAGTAGCTAGAAAGTTACCTGAAGTACCGTAGAAAGGAGAAACAAGTCCAAGTGAAGATTATATGCGGTTGCAAGGGATGCTTCCGAAGAAAACTTGATAGTTGATCAGCACGAGGTGCGGGCGGAAATGAGGACACTTTCACCAGGTAGTATAGATATTGTGGTAAGCCTGCTGGGAGAGGATAAGGGAAAAGGAAAAACAACCACACAGAAGAAACAAAAGGGTAAAAACGGTTGGATCAAAGCAGAAAAAGGCACGTGTCTGAGTCTCTAGATGCGACTAATTGCTGCCTGGTAATTAACCAGAGGGCCGTGCTGTGGCCGCTTGTAGTGGCAGTAAAAAAAAAAAATAATAAAAAATAAAATAAAAAAGAGACCAATGAAAAAGTGTTTCCAATAGAACAAACTTTAGCACCCTGTGCTAGGAAACACTAACTGGGGGTAAAGAGTTTTTTGTACCGAGCGTGAGTGAGAGCAGAAGGCACACCGAATCGGCATGCAGTATATCGTACATCCGGGACCCTAGGTAGGGGGTTGGTTCCTGCGGGGTCTTGGCGGAAGAGATTGAGGAGACATGGCCCCTGTATTGCTCTGATCCATAGGAGTCGCCTCACTATGAGAAGGAACAATGTTCCAGTTGCGCAGGAGTCGCAGTCCCTGCTGCAGCGAATGGACCAGGTGTTTTGATCCCTCATGTTGGATAGAGATTTTGGATGGGGCAATCCATTGATACTGGATTTGATTGTTGCGTAGCGCTTTAGTGATAGTGTTAAGTTGTCTGCGTCTGCTTAAGGTGTGTTGAGACAGATCAGCATACACTTGTAGGTGCCCATAAGGGTCAGGGAGAGAGGGCAGTCCCCTTACTGTGCGCATAAATGCTCCTTAATATGATAAAAGTGCACCCTGAGGATGACATCTCTAGGCACAGCATCTGGGAGGAAGGATCAATAACTAGTTCAATACCTTTCGCGTCAGGGAGTACAGCTTTAAGAAGGTTTTTTGCAAATAAAGGTAACTCAGTGGTTTGAACAGATTCAGGAATTCCACGGATCTTAAAGTTGTTACGTCTGGCCCTGTCCTCTAAATCTGCGATTTTGTCCTTAATCCAGCACGTTTCTTGGGCCTGTGCTTCTTGGGCATCAATCATGTCATTTACAGTAATAGTGACATCTCCCATGTTAGCTTCAAGCTGTGTGGCTCTGTCCTCTAGTGCATTAATGCTAGTGCTGAAGTTCTGCATAAGGGAGAGCATGTCAGACTGTAAGGAGCTCCTAAGGGACATCAGCATCTCCTTGAGAGTGGTGTCCATGACTGCCTGACCTGCTGTGGGGAAGGAGGCAATGGCGTCCGGTTGTGGGCTCTGCTGAGGGAAGACATAGGGCATGGTAGAAGCCTGGACACTATCCTGAGGTAAGCCACTATCCATTCTCATCTTAGACTTCGCCGGACTGTTAGCCAGCGGTGTACCTGGGGGATGATGTATAGATTCCTCCGGGATTGGCACTTACCAGTGCGGTGTGATGTGTGGAGATGTTCTCTCCTTGATGGGAAGAAGCAGCTGCTATGTTCATCCCGCAGCGGGACAGGGCCTCGGTGCCATTTTGACTGCGCCGTGCGGACGGCTGATACATGAACTCCGTCAGCTTCCGCGGGATCCTGTCCTCTTTTCGTTTGAGGGACATCGCTCCTCTGCCTTGCAGTAGAAGCTACGGTCAATCGGTGGAGAAATAATTCCCGGGTGTCGCTGTAAGCCGCTGTGTATCGCCGTCAGTGTGGAGAGCTCTGAGTTCAGGCGTCCATCATGGTCACGCGCCGGACACGCCCCCCAGTCCATTCATCTTCTTCTATGGCTCCGCAGACGGACCGAAAAATTAAATAAAAAAGATTCGCCTCCATAGGAGGCACCCACTGTATGACGCTTCAGCACCCATGACAGTTCTTTTATAAGTTAAGGCGGGGCCACACAGTGATGTACCTGGTTGACCCCGCCCCCCTCCGATGCACAGGGACTTCCCAATGACTTTCCCATGGCGTGAGGAATTTTTGGGGGACCTCCACGCCATTTTTTTTTATTTTGGCATGAGGTTCCCCTTAAAATCCATACCAGACCCAATGGGCCTGGCAATGGACTGTGGGGGATCCCATGCCATTTTTTTCAATGACTTTTATCTGTATTGCTGGGACCAACAATTCATTGTAGTATTTTTAAATGACTTTTTTTCCTTTAGAAATTTCATTTTGCTCTCGGACTGTTTTAAACATGGGAAACATGCGCCCCTTTACAGGCATCTATAGACACCCCCCAAGTACGAAATTTAAAGGAATATTTCACTTTTATTGTTTCACTTTTAGCATTATTAAAATCACTGCTCCCGAAAAAACGGCTGTTTTTAAAACTTTTTTTTTGCATTGATACATGTCCCCTGGGGCAGGAGCCGGGTCCCCAAACACTTTTTATGACAATATCATGCATATAAACCTTTAATCACTACCTGACCGGCGCACACGGCTGTACGTCGGCAGAATGGCACGGGCAGGCATATTGGCGTACAGGTGCCGCCCTGCCATCGCGAGCGTGCCGCCGCCAGCGGCGCACTTGTGCGTCAGTCGGGAGCCCCGTGAGTCCGGTCACGGGTCCCGCGGACTCAATCGCCGCGGGCATCTCACGGGGTGGCTGAACGGAGAGATGCCGTTGTAAACAGCATCTCCCAATTCTGCCTAGCAACAAGTGATGCTGATCTCTGCTCCATGTGATTGGAGCAGAGATCAGTGTTCACTAAATGAAAGCCCAACCCCCCCACAGTTAGTAACACACCCCTAGGAACACTTAACTCCTACACTGCCACCCACTGGTTAACCCCTTCACTGCCAGTGTCCTTTACACAGGAATCACTGCATTTGTATAGCAGTGATTGCTGTATAAATGACAATGGTCCCAAAAAATATGTCAAAAATGTGTCCACCATAATGTTGCAGTCACAATAAAAATTGCTGATCACCGCCATTGCTAGTAGAAAAAATAAGTATTAATAAAAATGCCATAAAACTATCCTCTATTTTGTAAACGCTATAAATTTTGCTCAAACCAATCAATAATCGCTTATTGCAATTGTTTTACCAAAAATATGTAGAAAAATACATATCGGCCTAAACTGTGGGGGAAAAAAATATATATATATACATATATATATATATATATATATATATTTATGGGGGGGGATATTTATTATAACAAAAAGTAAAAAAATAATGCGTTTTTTTTCAAAACTGTCGCTCTATTTTTGTTTATAGCGCAAAAAATAAAAACCGCAGAGGTGATCAAATACCACCAAAAGAAAGCTCTATTTGTGGGAAAAAAAGTATGTCAACTTTGTTTGGGAGTCATGACCGCGCAATTGTCAGTTAAAGCGACGCAGTGCCGAATCGCAAAAAATTATCTGGTCATTGGCCTGCAAAAGTTGCAAAAAAAATCCCTTAAAGAAGCTCTGGAAATAAATCAAAATGTGATGTGAGTAGTTTAAAAATTTCTGTGAAAAATTCTGATGCCAGCCACCAGCAGCTAACATAGGAGAACAAAAGGTTTCAGGAGAAATTTGATCGGCTTGTGTAAATCTGAGGAATGCAGATAGTCAAGGGAAGCGATATTCTGCCAGGAGCAGCTTTCTCATTTTTTCAGATAGAGGAGATAATAAAGTAGCAATTATATGTTTTGTTACTATGATACAAACTATGAGTATCATTTTTTTTTTTTTTTTTAAACTGTTATGAAAATAACTGGATACTGCTATTTGTATCTAAAATACATTTTATTGTTCTGATGTTTTTAAAAACCCAATAAAACATTAAGGGCCGGTTCACACAGGGGGCGACACGAGGCGACATGACTTGCCATGCCGCGACCTGACAAGTCGCCCCCGTTCTGTTCAATGGAACCGTTCTAAGAGGAGCGACTCGAGTCGCTCCGTCTTGGAAAAAAGGTTCCTGTACTACTTTTGGGCGACCTCGGGGCGACTTGCATTGACTTCTATACAGAAGTCATTTGCAAGTCGCCGCTGAGGTCGCGGCAGGTCGCGGCGAGGCAAGTCGTGTCGCCTCGCATCGCCCCCAGTGTGAACCAGCCCTTATAGTTAAAAAAAAAAAAACAAGTTTCTGTGATAAGTTCTGATGCCAGGAGGGGAGAACAAAAAGTTACAGGAGGAAGTTGATCAGCGACTGATTTGAATATTTCTAAATGTTCAAGGGAATCATCCACCCCCTAAGGTATGTTCCGGTATGAATAACTTCCCTATGATTATGTAAGCAGACAGAAAATGTTTCCAATCAGGCCTCAGCCAATGAATACTCTCCGTCTATTTTATTCATTATAGGTATATAGCCAGTGGCGTAACTAGAACCTTCAGGGCCCCGATGCAAGAAACCATGAAGGGCCCCCCTGAACCCAAGCCAGGACCCTTTCCTCTGAGTCCAGTGAGCCCTGTAGTTCCACCACTGGTATCAGTAGTTTTTTTTATTATTTTTTTTTTTAGGTGCCCCATTGGGGGACTGTCCCTAGGCAGGATGGGATCCCCGTTCCCAGAAGAGATGAGGTCCTTTTCTCCATGGCAGATGAAGGTACTGCCCCCAGGTGAGAAGGGGTCTCTGTCCCCAGGGGAGATGGGGATCCCTGTCCTCATGTGAGAAGGGGCCCCTGTCCCCAGGGGGAGATGGAGGGGGTATGTAATGGTGTGTGGGGGATGGGGTCCTCTCACTCACCATGACCAAGCTGCAGGCCGCGCACTCATCCATGTTGGCCTGGGCTCCATCCAGTTTGCTGGACGGGATATCAGCATATCTCCCAGAAAGACCTTTCATCACCTGTGTATGACGGGGGAGGAGGGGGGCTGGCAGACAAGCCTGCAGTGTCCTCCGGGGGGCTCTCATAGGGCTGCACTGCATCTGTGTGCTTAAAGTTTGTTTATCCGGGAGACGTATGCAGTGCAGTGTGGCCCGGACTCAGGGGGGGCGGGACTCTGGCTGGGGAGAACAGACATCGGACTGAGCGGCAATGCATGGAGCAGGAGAGGGGTACTCTGAGGAGCCGGCCGAGGACACAGGTCATGCAGGGAATGCACAAATAAAGAGCAGCCAGTGCGATAGCCGAGCATGGAGCTCTGCTAGTCACCCTCCACCTCCAGCCACCCGTGTGCATGGTGCACTGGTACCCCTAGCTGCCTATGCTGCTGCCGGACATATGTAGAGGGAGCTGCATGGGCCCCCTGCATCACAGGGCCCATTTGCGGTCACAACTGCTGCACCCCCTATAGTTACACCCCTGTATATAGCACCGCAAATGTATGCAGCACTTTACATAGACAGTAAAACCTTGGTCTGAGAGCATTTTGCAAGACAAGCACATTTTTTTTTTTTTTTTATGAATTTTGTCTTGATATACAAGTAGCGTTAGGTCACAGGTGAGTATAAAAAAGAAGAGCGGCACCTCTAATGCCCTGTACACACGGTCAGAAATTCCGATGGAAAAGGTGCGATTGGATTATGTTGTTGGAAATTCCGATCATGTGTGGGCTCTATCGGACTTTTTCTGTCGGAAAGCTAGTTATAGACGAATATTGATCAGTGAAGCAGGGACCAGCTGAGATTTGAACCAATTACTGCCAGGCTGAATGTACCCAAGTTGATCGATCAATCAACCTGGCCTGCCAAATTTTACATGCGATTATTGCTAGTGACTGCTATCCTGGAAGTACACAGTGATTATTGCTAGGAGAACACAATGGCTTTGCGGGAGGGATTCTACGGGCAACGTTGCCTTTGTTGATGGGGGAATCAATCGATCCACTCTGTCTACAAAATTGCCCCATCTATGGCCAGCCTTAGCCACAGTGCTGTCTAGAACAAAGCTTTTTGTTAACAGACGCTGTATAACTCTAGATTTTGTTTGTCTCCATCTGGTGAGAGACAAAATCCATAGAGGACAACGGAACGTGATAATGAAGTGTACTCACACACTGAGTCACATGGCCTAGGTGCATTGCAGGCACCGCCCCCCCCATCCCTGCCACCGCCCCCTTATCCATGTGCCCGGCCCCTTTCAGGACACCGGGTGCATGGATTCCTATGGTGAAGGTGGGAGGAGATATTTTTTAAAGCATGTGATTAGAGCCAGAGGCTCCAATAGGTTTCAAAAAAGGATTGGCTCTGGGAGCTGAAAGTGCACCCAATACCACCCAATTGTGTGACCACTGCAAATAAATGTTTACTATTTTCTCACTATAGGGCCTCCCCGTCAATCAGGAGGCAGGTCAGTGAGACCTAGTTCCCAACTGGCCAAAGCATCAGGCGATCTTATTGGATGCTCAGCACTTTGACGGAAGACAAGACACAGAGTGAAGGAAGTATGAGTAGTGGACACCTCAGTTGCTGCCTGCACTGGAGGAGATACAGGAGGAGAGGACACCACAGCCCTGTCAGTGCCGCAACCTCCTGCAGGGGGTGTGTCAGTGCTGTCAGTTTTATATACCCTAAATACTGTATCTGTAATGCTGGGCTATATACCATATCTTTAATACTGGGATAAATACCATATCTGTAATGTTGGGCTATATACCATATCTGTAATCCTGGGCTATATACCCTATATGTAATGCCCGGCTTTATACCATATCTGTAATCCTGGGCTATATACAGTATCTGTAATCCTGGGCTATATACCGTATCTGTAATCCTGGGCTATATACTGTATCTGTAATCCTGGACCATATACCGTATCTGTAATCCTGGGCTATATACCCTATCTGTAATCCTGGGCTATATAACATATCTGTAATCCTTGGCTAAATACCGTATCTGTAATGCCGGGCTATATATAATGTATCTGTAATCCTGGAGTATATAACATATCTGTAATCCTTGGCTATATACCATATCTATAATCCTGGGCTAAATACTGTATCTGTAATGCTGGGCTATATACCAGATCTGTAATACAGGGATAAATACCCTATCTGTAATGTTGGGCTATATACCATATCTGTAATCCTGAGCTATATACTGTATATGTAATGCCCGGCTATATACCATATCTGTAATCCTGGGCTATATACAGTATCTGTAATCCTGGGCTATATACCGTATCTGTAATCCTAGGCTATATACCGTATCTGTAATCCTAGGCTATATACTGTATCTGTAATCCTGGACCATATACCATAGCTGTAATCCTGGGCTATATACCATATCTGTAATCCTGGGCTATATAACATATCTGTAATCCTTGGCTAAATACCGTATCTGTAATGCTGGGCTATATATAATGTATCTGTAATCCTGGAGTATATAACATATCTGTAATCCTGGGCTATATACCATATCTATAATCCTGGGCTAAATACTGTATCTGTAATGCTGGGTTATATACCGTATCTGTAATCCTGCATTATATATTGTATTTGTAATCCTGGGCTATATAAGATATCTGTAATTCTGGGATATATACTGTATCTGTAATCCTTGACTATACACTGTTTCTGTAATCTTGGGCTATATACCATATCTGTAATCCTTAGCTAAATACCATATATGTAATGCTGGGCTATATACTATATCTGTAATCCTGGACTATATACCATATATGTAATACTGGGCTATATACCGTATCTGTAATCCTTTGTTATATACCATATCTGTAATGCTGGGCTATATACCGTATCTGTAATCCTTGGCTATATACTGTATCTGTAATCCTGAACGATATACCATATCTGTAATGCTGGGCTATATACCGTATCTGTAATCCTGGACTACATACCGTATCTGTAATCCTAGGCTATATACTGTATCTGTAATCCTGGACTATATACCATAGCTGTAAAACTGGGCAATATACTGTATCTGTAATCCTTGGCTATATACCGTATCTGTAATCCTGAACTATATACCATATCTGTAATGCTGAGCTATATACTGTATCTATAATGCCGGGCTATATGATGTATCTGTAATCCTGGGCTATATACCCTATCTGTAATCCTGGGCTATATACCTTTAGCAAATATGCGGCCCCATGGAAGAAAAAAAACAGTACAGTTGGGCTGCATATTCGCATATTCTCGGTTTAAGGGATTAATGACTGAAACAATCGACAGCAGGCCCGTTGGACCCACCTATTTTGTCTCTGGATAGACCTTGATACAACATTCAGGAATATGCTACATCTGATGGTGTGATTGTATTTCTATTAGTGCCATTATGTGGGGAATTAAATGACAGCATTTTTTTTTTTAAGATAATTGGCATAACTAAATGATGTGGAAAGTGTTGGGTGCACATTTATAAGGGAGTGATATATCTATTAACACAGAGGGTTTTTTTTTTTTTTTCTTAAAATAATTTTTATTAATTTTAAGTACAATGCAAAAACATGTTCCAAAAAAAGGCAATTAAGGAGAAACATAAAAATAACTTATAAATGACACAAAAAGAAGGGTATGACGAGGATAAATAAAAAGGTGTATTCCCAATTCTGTTATCGGAACAAAGAAAAAAAATATATAATAAGAGCAGAAAGAAAGGTGGAAGTCCCCCAGTTTAAAAAAAAAAAAGCACAGAGATTGTCCTTATTTATTTGAAAAATGTTGGGCTCCATGGCTTGATAAATCCGGTCTACAGACAAATTGATTTGGTATTTCATAAAAATGTTGTGGGTGAAGGTGGGGGTAGACATGAAGAATTATGTACTTTCTGCAGTATCAACACCCGTTTTGCCTGTTAATACAAAGAATGAGGAAGCATTAAAGTCAAATGATAAAAAGGAAATGTAAGTAAGCTCACCTGTTTAGTGAAGCTTGAAATCTCTTTGTGAACAGATGACGTTGGGAACAATCTGTCTTCATAAAGGCGTGATAGGCATCATAGATTCCAGAATGAGAGAGCGAATGTCTCTACTGGTCCTCCTAGTCCTCCTGTATGCCTCCCCTGGGATGACACGTGAGTAGATTCAAGAATATCTTAACTTAAGCCTTGTAAACACGAGTGTATCTACTGGTCCTCCTAGTCCCCCTGGTCCTCCTGTATGCCTCCCCCGGGACGACATGTGAGCAGGAATGTACTGGCCATCGGGACTACCGGGAGTTTCCCGGTGGGCCGATGGGTTAGTGGGCCGCTCTGATGTAAGGGGACTGGTGATGGGACACTCTGATGTAAGGGGGCTGCTGATGGGACACTCTGATGTAAGGGGCTGCTGATGGGACACTCTGATGTAAGGGGGTGCTAATGGGACACTCTGATGTAAGGGGGTGCTGATGGGCCACTCTGATGTAAGGGGGCTGCTGATGGGACACTCTGATGTAAGGGGGCTGCTGATGGGACACTCTGATGTAAGGGGGCTGCTGATGGGACACTCTGATGCAAGAGGGCTGCTGATGGGACACTCTGATGTAAGGGGGTGCTGATGGGACACTCTGATGTAATGGGTTGCTGATGGGACACTCTGATGTAAGGGGGTGCTGATGGGACACTCTGATGTTATGGGGTGCTGATGGGACACTCTGATGTAAGGGGGTGCTGATGGGACACTCTGATGTAAGAGAGCTGCTGATGGGGCACTCTGATGTAAGGGGGTGCTGATGGGACACTCCAATGTAAGGGGGTGCTGATGGGACACTCTGATATAAGGGGGTGCTGATGGGACACTCTGATGTAAGGGGGTGCTGATAGGACACTCTGATGTAAGGGGGTGCTGATGGGATACTCTGATGTAACGGGGTGCTGATGGGACACTCTGATGTAAGGGGGTGCTGATGGGACACTCTGATGTAAGAGGGCTGCTGATGGGACACACTGATGTAAGGGGGTGCTGATGGGACACTCTGATGCAAGGGGGTGCTGATGGGACACTCTGATATAAGGGGGTGCTGATGGGACACTCGGATGTAAGGGGGATGCTGATGGGACACTCTGATGTAAGAGGGCTGCTGATGGGACACTCTGATGTAAGGGGGTGCTGATGGGACACTCTGATGTAAGGGGGTGCTGATGCGACACTCTGATGTAAGGGGGTGCTGATGGGACACTCTGATGTAAGGGGGTGCTGATGGGACACTCTGATGTAAGGGGGTGCTGATGGGACACTCGGATGTAAGAGGGCTGCTGATAGGACACTCTGATGCAAGAGGGCTGCTGATGGGACACTCTGGTGTAAGGGGGTGCTGATGGGACACTCTGATGTAAGGGGGTGCTGTTGGGACACTCTGAGGTAAGGGGGTGCTGATAGGACTCTCTGATGTAAGGGGGCTGCTGATGGGACACTCTGATGTAAGGGGGTGCTGATGGGACACTCGGATGTAAGGGGGCTGCTGATAGGACACTCTGATGCAAGAGGGCTGCTGATGGGACACTCTGGTGTAAGGGGGTGCTGATGGGACACTCTGATGTAAGGGGGTGCTGTTGGGACACTCTGAGGTAAGGGGGTGCTGATAGGACTCTCTGATGTAAGGGGGCTGCTGATGGGACACTCTGATGCAAGAGGGCTGCTGATGGGACACTCTGATGCATGAGGGCTGCTGATGGGACACTCTGATGTAAGGGGGTGCTGATGGGACACTCTGATGTAAGGGGGTGCTGATAGGACACTCTGATGCAAGAGGGCTGCTTATGGGACACTCTGGTGTAAGGGGGTGCTGATGGGACACTCTGGTGTAAGGGGGTGCTGATGGGACACTCTGATGTAAGGGGGGTGCTGATAGGACTCTCTGATGTAAGGGGGCTGCTGATGGGACACTCTGATGTAAGGGGGCTGCTGGTGGGACACTCTGATGTAAGGGGTTGCTGATGGGACACTCTGATGTAAGGGGGCTGCTGATGGGACACTCTGATGCAAGAGGGCTGCTGATGGGACACTCTGATGTAAGCCCTTGTACACACGGTCAGATAATCTGTGGGATTGCGTCCTATCCGACCGTGTTGTCAGATAATCTGACTGTGTGTGGTATGCATCAGACTGATTCCGTCCGAATCTCCGTCCGACCCAATTTTCCAACATATTGGAAATATTTCCCGACCAACTGGGCCGGACGGACCTAATCCGATCATGTGTAGAGCATTTTCATCGGACCAAGTGCCACGCATGCTCAGATCAAATTCCTACATCAAAGCTATTGGCTACTAGCCTGAACGTAGTCCCGTCGTAACGAAATTATGTCATCACGTTCTGAAAGATCAGATTTTTCGCCAACTTGGCCCGACCGTGTGTATGCAACAGTTTCGGACAAGATCCGACGGATAAAATCCGACAGGCAAAATCCGACGGATTTGGTTGTGGAAATCTCCGACGGTGTGTACATGGGCTAAGGGGTTGTTGATAGGACACTCGGATGTAAGGGGGCTGCTGATGGGACACTTTGATGCAAGAGGGCTGCTGATGGGACATTTTGATGTAAGGGGGCTGGTAATAGGACACTCTGATGTAAGGGGGCGGCTGATGGGACACTCTGATGTAAGGGGCTGGTGATGGGACACTCTGATGTAAGGGGGCTGCTGATGGGACACTCTGATGTAAGGGGGCTGGTAATAGGACACTCTGATGTAAGGGGGCACTGATGGGACACTCTGATGTAGGGGGTGCTGATGGGACACTCTGATGTAAGGGGGCTGCTGATGGGACACTCTGATCTAAGGGGGCTGCTGATGGGACACTCTGATGTAAGAGGGCTGCTGATGGCACACTCTGATGTAAGGGGGCTGGTAATAGGACACTCTGATGTAAGGGGGTGCTGATGGGACACTCTGATGTAAGGGGGTGCTGATGGGACACTCTGATGTAAGGGGGTGCTGATCGGACACTCGGATGTAAGAGGGCTGCTGATGGGACACTCTGATGTAAGGGGGTGCTGATGGGACACTCTGATGTAAGGGGGCTGGTGATTGGACACTCTGATGTAAGGGGGCTGGTGATGGGACAATCTGATGTAAGGGGGCTGCTGATGGGACACTCTGATGCTAGAGGGCTGCTGATGGGACACTCTGATGTAAGGGGCTGCTGATGGGACACTCTGATGTAAGGGGGTGCTGATGGGACACTCTGATGTAAGGGGGTGCTGATGGAACACTCTGATGTAAGAGGGCTGCTGATGGGACACTCTGATGTAAGGGGGTGCTGATGGGACACTCTGATGTAAGGGGGTG
The DNA here is from genome assembly GCF_037356315.1 of Lithobates pipiens. Taxonomy (NCBI): domain Eukaryota; kingdom Metazoa; phylum Chordata; class Amphibia; order Anura; family Ranidae; genus Lithobates; species Lithobates pipiens. The sequence goes on from NW_027507784.1 coordinate 6,402,106, forward strand.
CTGATGGGACACTCTGATGTAAGAGGGCTGCTGATGGGACACTCTGATGTAAGAGGGCTGCTGATGGGACACTCTGATGTAAGAGGGCTGCTGATGGGACACTCTGATGTAAGGGGGCTGCTGATGGGACACTCTGATGTAAGGGGGTGCTAATGGGATACTCTGATGTAAGGGGGTGCTGATGGGACACTCTGATGTAAGGTGGTGCTGACGGGACACTCTGATGTAAGGGGGCTGCTGATGGGACACTCTGATGTAAGGGGGCTGCTGATGGGACACTCTGATGTAAGGGGGCTGGTAATAGGACACTCTGATGTAAGGGGGCGCTGATGGGACACTCTGATGTAAGGGGGATGGTGATGGGACACTCTGATGTAAGGGGGGTGCTGATGGGACACTCTCATGTAGGGGGTGCTGATGGGACACTCTGATGTAAGGGGTCTGCTGATGGGACACTCTGATGTAAGGGGGTGCCGATGGGACACTTAAAATGTAAGTGGGACTGTCTGGATGAAGTCCAGGGCCAAATTTCTGTCCCAGTCCAGCCCCACGTGCAGTGAGTAGAT
>NW_027507784.1:7112671-7137671 GCF_037356315.1 Lithobates pipiens
CTGAGGATCTGAAAAAAAGAATTGTTGCTCTAAATTAAGATGGCCTAGGCTATAAGAAGATTGCCAAGACCCTGAAACTGAGCTGCAGCACGGTGCTCAAGACCATACAGCTGTATAACAGGACAGGTCCCCCTCAGAACAGGCCTCGCCATGGTCCACCAAAGATAGTTGAGGTCACGTGCTCAGCGTCATATCCAGAGGTTGTCTTTGGGAAATAGACGTATGAGTGCTGCCAGCATTGCTGCAGAGGTTGTAGGGGTGGGGGGTGAGCCTGTCAGTGCTCAGACCATACGCCGCACACTGCATCAAATTGGTCTGTATGGCTGCAGTCCTAGAAGGAAGCCTATTCTAAAGATAAAGATATAGACAAGAAAGACCACAAACAGTTTGCTGAAGACAAGCAGACTAAGGACATGGGTTACTGGAACCATGTCCTGTGGTCTGATGAGACCAAGATAAACGTATTTGGTGTCAGATGGTGACAAGCGTGTGTGGGGGCAACCAGGTGAGGAGGACAAAGACAAGTGTGTCTTGCCTACAATCAAGCATGGTGGTGGAAGTGTCATGGTCTGGGGCTACATGAGTGCTGTCGGCACTGGGGGGCTACAGATCATTGAGGGGACCATGAATGCCAACATGTACTGTGACATACTGAAGCAGAGCATGATCCCCTCCCTTCAGAGACTGGTCCGCAGGGCAGTATTCCAACATGATAATGACCCCAAACACACCTCCAAGATGACCACTGCCTTGCTAAAGAAGCTGAGGGTAAAGGTGATGGACTTGCCAAGCATGTCTCCAGACCTAAACCCTATTGATCATCTGTGGGACATCCTTAAAGGGAAAGTGGAGAAGCGCAAGGTCTCCAACATCCACCAGCTCCGTGATGTCATCATGGAGGAGTGGAAGAGGACTCCAGTGCCAACCTGTGAAGCTCTGGTGAACCCCATGTTTGAGAGAGTTAAAGCAGTACTGCAAAATAATGGTGGCCACAGAAAATATTGACACTTTGGGCCCAAATTTGGACATTTTCACTTAGGGGTGTACTGACTTTTGTTGCCAGCGGTTTAGACATTAATGGCTGTGTGTTGAGTTATTTTGAGGGGACAGGAAATTTACACTGTTATACAAGCTGTACACTCACTACTTTACATTGTAGACAAGTGCCATTTCTTCAGTGTTGTCACATGAAAAGAGAGAAGAAAATATGTGAGGTGTATGAGAGGTGTACTTACTTTTGTGAGATACTGTATGTGGTCAATAAACAGAGCAATTAACCTCCCTAAACATGAAAGGTCTCAATATTCCTGAGAAACTCAGCCAAATTCTCTCTCAGATACACAAGAAACGTATTTATTGCACAGACAAGACCCCTAACCTCACAAACCAGTTATTCCCCACTTCCTATCATTCAACTAAACAGCTTGCAAAAACGAAAGGAGTTTCAATTCTGATCTCCAAAAACCTGAACCGGCAACTCACTGATTTGCTCATAGACAAGGAAGGCCGATACATCTTTTAAAAAAGGTAGAATTCAGGGCCGACTTGTAACTTTGGCCAATATTTACAGCCCTAACTCTGCACAAGTCATCTTTTTTAGGTTGATTTCCCAACTCCTGGCAGGTTTTTCCCCAGGATTAACCAAACTCGGAGGGGACTTTAATATTGTCCAAACCCACAATTGGACACCTCGTCAGGTTCCACTTCTCTACCTTATAGGACCCTACGCCAAATCAAGTTATAATTTCAAGATCTATTTTTGCATGACACATGGCGCACTCTCCATCCCAATGAAAAAGATGACACGTTCTTCTCCGCCCCTCATAATAAATACTCTAGAATGGACTACCTGTTCCCTTACCAGATGGATCACCCCTTCCTTTCCCACACGACTATTGAACCAATGCTCCGATCTGACCATCACCCAATCACTATGACGTTGACCTTCCCAGACAAAAATCTCTTCTCAAAGATTTGGCGCTTAGATTAAGCTCTGTTGACATCGGAAACTGATATCAAAGACATTAGGAAAGCCATACACGAATTCTTCTTGGACAACAACAATAAGGAAACAGCTCCGCTCACCCAATGGGAAGCCCACAAGTGTGTCTTAACCGCTTGCCGACCGCCTCACGCCAATATACGTCGGCAGAACGGCTCGTACAGGCAAACTAACGTACCTGTACGTTGCCCTTTTAGAGGCGTGTGTGCCCGCGGCAAGCTCCGTGAGTCAGGTCACAGGTCCCGCCGACTTGATCGCCACGGGGATACCCGCGATCGTCTCATGGGGAGGAAGAACGGGGAGATGCCAATGTAAACAAGCATATCCCTGTTCTGCCTAGCAACAGTGTCACTGATCTCTGCTCCCTGTGATCGGAGCAGAGATCAGTGATGTGTCACATATAGCCACGCCCCCCCACAGTACAAACATTTCCCAGGACACACTTAACCCCTTAACTTCCCCCTAGTGGTTAACCCCTTCACTGCCAGTGTCATTTACACAGGAATCAGTGCATTTGTTTGGCACTGATTGCTGTATAAATGACAATGGTCCCAAAAATGTGTCAAAATTGTCCGATGTGTCCGCGCTGGTTTTAGCACGAAACGCGTCAACAATTTTGTTCTATTTTTTTCTTTTTCCCTTTGCTGTGGTGATTCGTGTGATGTGAGTTTTTTTTCATTTTGAAGAAATAAAGGCACGTTTTACTTTTCATTCGATCCGGAGTGCGGTTGTCCAGAGTTTGTTCATTTTCAATTTATCTGGTTCATGCAATCAGCCTGCACCTGGAACCCCTATTTGCCTGGAGAGCAAGCAGTCTGTTGGTGGACTTACTTGGAGCGGTGGATCTCTGTTTTCCTTGTTGATTTTCTGGATTTCTTTGAATAAACGCTTACTGCAATTTTTTTTTTTTACCAAAAATATATAGAAGAATACGTAACGGCCTAAACTGAGGGAAAAAAAAGTTTTTTGTTAATATTTTTCGGCGATATTTATTATAGCAAAATGTAAAAAATAATGCGCTTTTTTTCAAAATTGTTTACAGAGCAAAAAATAAAAGCCGCAGAGGTGATCAAATACCACCAAAAGAAAGCTCTATTTGTGGGGAAAAAAAAGAACGTAAATTTTGATTGGGAGCCACGTCGCACGACCGCGCAATTGTCAGTTAAGGCGACGCAGTGCCGAGTTTCAAAAATTGCTCTGGTCAGGAAGGGGGTAAAATCTTCCGGGGCTGAAGTGGTTAAGGGGGAAATTCCTTACATTGAAAACCTCCCGAAGAAGGCCCATCAAGCCAGAACCACAAACTTGATCCACAAAATTAAAGCCCTGGAGCCTGCTCATAAGCAGACTCAGGCACAACAGATATACCACGACTAGGGATGAGCCGAACATCCCCCGGTTCGGTTCGCACCAGAACTTTCGAACGGACAGAAAATTCGTAAGAACTTTAGAACCCCATTGAAGTCTATGGGACTCGAATGTTCGAAATAAAAAGTGCTAATTTCAATGGCTAATATGCAAAGTATTGTCCTAAAAAGGGTTTGGGGACCTGGCTCCTGCCCCAGGGGACATGGGTCAATGCCAATTTTTTTTAAAAACTGAAGTTTTTTCGGGAGCACTGATTTTAATGACGATTAAAGTGAAAAAAAAGTGAAATATTCCTTTAAATATCGTGCTTGGGGGTGTCTATAGTATGCCTGTGAAGTGCCACGTGTTTTCCGTGTTTAGAACATTCCCTGCACAAAATGACATTTAACGGGAAAAAAGTCATTTAAAACTGCTTGGGGTTTTAATGTCATGTCGGGTTCGGCATATGGATGAAAATCATTGAGAAAAAATGGCAAGGGTAGCCCCCCCCCCCTGCCCATTACCAGCCCCTTTTGGTCTTGTACGGATATTAAGGGGAACCCCGTACCCAAATTAAAAAAAGGAAAGGCGTGGGGCCCCCAGGCCCTATATACTCAGAACAGCAGTATACAGGCGGTGCAAACAAGACAGGGACTGTGTAGGTTTGTTGTGTTAAGTGGAATCTGTTTGTAATTTTCAACTGGTACATTTTTAAAGTGTAGCTCCAGTCAAAAAAAACTATTTTTAAGCTTTTTGGAAAATATGGGGAAGGGTTATCACCCCTGTATATTTTTTTTGGCCGTTCGTCTTTTTTTATCTCACTTCCTGTTGTCTCCTTCCGTTTTCAAGTAGGAGACGTTTGTAAGTTGGATGTTTGAAAGTAGGGGCCTGCCCTATATGCTCTGCAGAAATGTGGGCCTAAGGTGTTGGTGTTGCCACAACACTGTAAGCCCTCAAAGTGACTCTTGGTGGGTGCTGGAGCGCCCTGCTGTGAACGATTATATCAAGAATTGTAATTACATGCCATTGTTGAACAGTAGTAGAAAAATTGGACCTTTGGTGGTTGTGGTGGTGGTAGTGGAGCTGGTGCCACAACACTATAAGTCCTCTCAGTTACTCTCGGTTGGCGCTGGAACGGGCCCTGCTGTGAAATATTATGTCAAGAATTGCAATTACATGCCCCTGTTAAACAGGGGCTGAAAAATTGGGCCTTAGGCACTGGTGCTGGTGCCACAACACTCACTGCAACCTCTCCCAGATACTCTAGTTGGAGTGCAGGAATGAGCCCTGCTGCAAAGCATTGCATCAAAAATTTTAATTACACGCTCCTGTTAAACAGGGGCTGAAAAATTGGGCCTTAGCCACTGGTGGCGTCACCCAGAACCAAAAATGTTCTTCCAAACTATCAGCAGGATCATTGAGGAGGAAGAGGATAGTCAGTCAACATAAAAGGACAGTCACTCAGCATAGCAGTATTGAAGGGATGTGACATTTAAAAAAAAAATATTCGGTTACATCAGCTTCAGGTGCTTGGTAGCTGGTGGTGATCCAAGACGGATTCATCTTTATGAAGGTCAGTTGATCAAACGAGTCGGTGGACAGGCGCACCCTGTGATCGGTTACAAAGCCTCCAGCAGCACTGAGGGTGCGTTCCGAAATAACTCTGGATGCAGGACAGGCCAGTAGCTCAATTGCATACTGTGCAAGCTCTGGACAGTGATCCATCCTCAAGACCCAGTAAGCCAGAGGATTTTCAGTGGGAAAGGTGTCCAAGTCTGACCTTGCCCCTAGGTATTACTGCACCATGTAAATCAGACGCTGGCGATGGGTGCTGGAACCGATCATACCTTGGGGCTGCGGACTAAAAAATTGTCTGAACACATTGGTCAGACAGCCACTTTCTCCACCGCTCCTTCTGTGACTGACAGAAGCCTCAGCAATACGTTGTCCAAGACCAGGACTTTGCAACCTCCCAGTCTCTAGGAACGTGTTGCACAGACCTTTCTGCGAGGCCTTCCAGAGATGTCTCATCCTCTGCTCCCTCTGCGACAGCAAGATAAGGTCCGCAACCTTACCCTTGTACAGTGGATCAAGGAGAGTGGCCAGCCAGTAATGGTCCCTCTCCTTGATCCGAAGAATACGAGGATCCTTCCGCAGGCTTTGCCGGATCGGGGAGGCCATGCAGCGTAGGTTAGCTGAGGCATTCGGTCCGGAGTCCTCTGGGTCACTAAGGACAACGTGATCCGCAGCGACCTCCTCCCAGCTACGTACAAGTCCACGGGTTTCTTGGGACTGTAAATCATAGCTAAAAGACTGCTGCTGCTGATGCTGAGAGCCAGGCTCCACCTTCTTGCTGACACAATCCTCCTCCTCCTTGTCCTCTTCCTGTGTGATGGGTGGGACAGCAGGAACACTGTCTGGATAAAGGGGGCCTTGAGAGGCAAGGAATTCCTCCTCTTCCTGCCTCTGTTCTGCCTCAAGTGCCCTGTCCATTATTCCATGCAGTGTATGCTCCAAGAGGTGGACAAGAGGTACAGTGTCACTGATGCATGCACTGTCATTGCTCACCATCCTTGTGACCTCCTCAAATGGTGACAGGACAGTGCATGCATCCCTGATCATGCCCCACTGGCGTGGTGAAAAAAAAACGAGCTCCCCTGACTCTGTCCTGGTGCCGTAGTAGCAAAGGTACTCATTGATGGCCCTCTGCTGCGTGTGCAGCCAATGCAGCACGGCCAACATTGAGTTCCACCTGGTGGGCATGTCACATATTAGGCGATTCTTGGGCAGGTTCAACTCCTTTTGGAGCTCAGCCAGCCGAGCACAGGCATTAAATGATTGGCAGAAATGCACACAGACTTTCCTGGCCTGCCTCAGGACATCCTGTAAGCCCGGGTACCTGCCCAAGAACTGCTGCACCACCAAGTTAAGGACATGAGCCACACAGGGCACATGGGTCAGTTGTCCCTGTTGGATGGCGGAGAGGAGGTTGGTGTTATTGTCACAAACTGCCATTCCTGGCTTAATCTGGCGTGGCATCAACCACCTCTCGGCCTGCCCCTGCAGAGCTGACAAAATATCTGCCCCAGTGTGGCTTCTGTCCCCCAAACAAACCAGTGCAAGCATGGCATGGCATCTTTTTGCCTACGTACTTGCGTAGCCCCTTGAACGCCTACGGAACACCGCTGGTTCTGAGGACAAAGCACTGGAAGAGGCCATGGAGGAAGAAGAAGAGGAGGGGGTGGAGGAGAGAGGTGTGTCACAACTAATAGTAGCCTTTTGGAGGCGTGGTGGCAGAACAACCTCCAACACTACTGCAGAAAGGCATGGACATTGCCTTCCACATGCCGGTAGAGAGCCGGAATCGCCTTCCAAGAGAAAAAGTGGCGTTTGGGGACCTGCCACTGATGAACCTCACATTGCACAAACTCACGGAAGGGGGTCGAGTCTACCAACTGAAAAGGCAGCAGTGGAAGTGCTAGCAATCTAGCCAAGCTAGCATTCAACCGCTGGGCATGTGGATGGTTGGGAGTGACAGTCCAGCAGCTGGGGCAGGGACATTTGCCTGCTATAATCGGACGTGGGTGTACTGCTAGCAGAGTGCCCGGAAGCACTTGTCTGTGACACACCTAATTCTACACTTTCATTCCTCTCAGAGCAGGTTTCAGAGAGGACTGAAGGTCTAGTAGGGTTGGAGATCCCAGCTGATGAGGAGCAAGGAGAGGTCCGTTTTGTTCTTTGGTGTGGGTCTTTAAGGTACGCTTGCCAATGAGCTGCATGGCAGGTCAACATATGTCTGGTCAAGCATGTGGTGCCCAAGTGGCTGATGTTTTGGCCATGCAAGATACGCTTGAGGCATATGTTGCAAATAGCAGTGGTGCGATCTGATGCACTTGTCTCAAAAAGAGCTTTTGGAATAATGCGCAGAGGCAGCGCCCTGCACAGGCAGAGCTCTGTGGTGTGATTCAGTCGGTGTGCTGCCCCTAAGCTGGCCCCCGGAGGGCATCCTGCTTCGTTGGAGATGTGCCTCCTCCTCCTCCCCTTCTCTCCCATCAGGCACCAACATGGAGTCAGTGACCTCATCATCCCCTCCCTCTTCATCACTGGAGTAAACCTGGCAGTATGTTGCAGCTGATGGAACATGACTGCCAGATTGCTGTCCTTCTTGAGCATCCCCTCTCTCTGCGCTCACGCTACTGCCTTCCTCTAGCTGAGTATCATCATCAGAGCCTACAAAACACTGGGCATCCTCCTGGAGCATGTACCCAACACTGTGCTCAAACAGTTTGGGGGACTCCTCAGGAGGACATGGTGGGTCTAGGGAAGGAGTGACTGATGATATTGAGACGAGGGAAGAGGACGCGTTGGCAGCTGCTTTGCTAGTACCCTGAGCCTGGGTGAGAGAGGATGAGGAGGGCTTGGCCATCCACTCTACCAAGTCTTCTGCATGATGCGTCTCAACACGTCCAGCTGCCGAAAATAAGGACAAGCATGTCCCATGGCCACGTGCTGATGACGATGCACCGCGTCCTCGACCAGCACTGTTGTCTCTAGACACAGAGCCTGCTTGCCCTCTTTTATTGGCTCATGACTGTCTGCCTCTCCTTGTTGGCCTTCCAGATATAGTAATGGCCTGCAGGGAGATGGGAAAACCAGCAATTGGGTAGATTTAGGTGCACACTGAGCAGATGACACAGTACACCGACTGTAATTACTGCAGCTGCCTGCCTGTGTTACAGAAACAGAACAACACCAGAAATAAGGGGTATCTTCAGGTGTATACTGTGCTGGAGGCACACAACACCCACTTTAACTGCTGCAGATGCCTGTATTACAGAAACAGAACACCAGCAATAAAGGGTATCTTCAGGTGTATACTGTGCTGGAGTTACACAGCACCCACTTTAACTACTGTAGATGCCTGTATTACAGAAACAGAACACCAGCAATAAGGGGTATCTTCAGGTGTATACTGTGCTGGAGGCACACAACACCCACTTTAACAGCGCTAGGTTTCCAAGCAACAAAGACACTGTCCCTGCCTATCGTGTTCTTTCCCTGACCACCGCAACACACTTCACAAGGCCGCCGTGCTGGCGGCCTTATATAGTGTGTGGCGTGTACTTAACCCCCTAAGCTATAATTAGCCACAGGCATCCTGCCTGTGGCCAATTATGGCACTCCTCGCTGCCGGCGCTGTGGTTGGCCAAGCATGCGAGGGTCACTGTGCATTCTTGGCCAATCATGAGCCAGCAATGCACTGTGATGGCGCAGTGCATTGTGGGCCGGTCACGCCATACGAATATGGTACGAACAGGCGAACAGCCAGTGTTGGAGTCGAATCCGTAACCACCACCTTACACAGACCAGAGAACTCCTAATTGAAGAATTAAATTAAAAAATGAGACGTAAACTTTTTTTATTTATTTTTTTTGTAATATTTCTTTATTTTAGTTTCTGAAAGGTACATACATGTAGCCATATAACATATAGCCATAACTTTAATAACAGAAACAGATGTTCCGACAAGATGCTTTGGGGTGGGGCCCTTCCCCAAAGCACCCCCTCCCCCATGTTGAGGGCATGTGGCTTGGTATGGTTCAGGAGAGGGGTGCTCGCTTGTTCCCCCTTTACTGACCTGCCGGGCTGTATGCCCGGATAAGGGTCTGTTATGGATTTTGGAGGGGGGCCCCACGCCATTTTTTTATTTATTTTTTCAATAGCCGGCAATTGTAACCATGAGGCTTGTTAAATTTGATTTGACTCGTTTTTTTTCTTTAGAAATGTCATTTTTGCTGCAGCATGTTTTGTGCATGCTAGAGATGCACCACTTTACAGGCACATTAAGGGGACCCCCCCTGGCAATATATTTAAAGAAATTAAATACATAATTAAAATAAATGCTCCTGAATAAATCATTACTTTGTTTTATTGATACATGTTCCCCTGGGCAGTACCCAAACCTCCCCATACCCCTTTTATGGCCAATTACTTGCATATAACCCAGTAATAGTCCCATAGACTTCAATGGTGTTCACTATTTGGGTTAGAACGTTTCCCTTGTTCGGGATTTCTGCTGTGAACCCCACGGCCCATGTTTAAAAGTGTCCGGTGAGTGCATTTCATCTGCACGTGATCGATAAATAACAATGGCTATTTCCACAATATATGAAGATTCTCGACTCCTGATCACCCTAAATTGTTTTTGTTCCATATTTTGATATTCAGCAATAAATAATTTTATTGGCATGTATTCTTGGACTGAAATTCTTCAAGAAAGCAGTAATTCATGGAATTAACAGTACAATTGCAAAAGTCGAATATTTTATTCATTTATGTAATATATTTTATGTAATTTTTTGTTGTCAATTTAAAATGACCAGCTTGTTGATCAGTTATGCTCTCTCGACATAATATGGTACATTTTTTTTTTTTTTTATAAAGTAGGGAAGGTTTGGAATCTTTGGGTTATTTTTTATGTCATAATTGAACCTGGCCATAAATCAGTAGAAGTGTGTTTAATTTTTTTTTTTTTGCAGAACATTATGTTCTTCTTATTTATGGTTAGTGGGATCAAATATAGATTGTCCTTGACCATGTGATGAGATAATTTGAAAGAGTGACTGGAAAATGTTTCACTTACAGACTTAACTGTGCATTGTTTTTTTTTTTGTTTGTTTGTTTTTGTTTTTTAAATCATACATATTAAAGTGTGCATACAATAGGCATACCGTTTAATACATTTGGGATTCCATTCAAGTAGCAGCTCTTGATAGAATTGTAAATGCTTTTGAATGATATTAGTGGATTTAATAATGTGAAGCTCAAATGCTTCAAGGAACAATTTTTTTTGAAGTTCTGTATGAATGTACAAAAAAAAAAAAAAAAAAAAAAGCTTTTCTTTGGCCAGCTTAAGTGCAGTCCTCACTTTCCATCCTGAGTCAGCAATAACTAAGGCTTAACATGACGGAAAGGCACCCTGTAGGTGTCATAAATATATACTGTACCTATACTGTAATAAAATAAAATAAAGTTAGGTATGATGACCGTATCTGTTGAAAAAGTGTAAAAAAAAAAAAATACTATTAAAAAGAGTATACTGTATCTTTAGAACAGTAGCAGCCAAGATGACCACCTTGAGTTAAAAACATAAAAAATAAATAAAATAAAGAGTGACACATAAAGAATAATTGTGACAGTATCAAGTTCTAGTTCAAGTTCAATTTTTAAATTATGACTATTATATTATATTAATAATAATAATAATAATAATAATAATATATTATAGCACAAGGGGTTTTTCTTTACGTGTGTGTTTTTATTTTTGTTTTTGTTTTTTACTTGAGGTGGTCATCTTTGCCATTATAAAAAGGACAAGCTTTTTGTAAAATAATTAAATAGGTTGTGTACTTTTCTCCACAGATATGTTTGTGATAGCTATAAAGACTTTGAAAAATCTTGCATAATAAATACTGTATCTTTTTAGATAGATTAATGCCAATTTTATAGAGCACACCTTGTCTTCCTTGTCCAGAAATGTATACCTGACCGAGATTGTAAACTGTCCATTAAAAAAAAAAAAAAAATTCCCTTCATTTCATGCACCGGTGATTTTAACGCATAAAAAAAGGCAAATCCTTCTTTAGATAGACCAGAAAAGGATGATTTATTAAATGAGTTTTAGACTTAGAATCATAAAAACAATAAATTGCGTGCATATTCACTTCATTTATCTGATGGAGTGTAGACGGAACGAGTAAACAGGAATTTATTTTTGTACATGATTAAATAACTGAAGTAAATACTAACAATGTAGCGTGTGAAGATTCTTAGCACTTTTAATAAATAAGCCTCAAACAGTAATGGCAATCTGAATTTTTTATTTATTTTTTTGGCAATCTATCTGATGGTAAAGAAAATCGTTTGTCAGTAATTCCTTTTGAAATTAATTAGCAAACAAAACCAGCATTGCATTAATTGTTATTGAAATGTTGATATTCAATTAAAAATCCCTGAGTGCCTATTGTATAACATTTTGGGGTCTAAACTGTTAGAAAAAAAAAATATTACAATATTATAGAAATGCTGTTATTCAATTACAAATCCCCGAGTGCCTATTTTATTGAATTTTGGGACTAACTTGCTGGGGAAACGGGACTATCGGCCCAAGGAAGAGATTCTGTCACATCTCAATTCAATAGAAAGAAACTCAAAAACTATAAGAAAACAATAAAGTAATTATTCGGGAATCACATCATATGATAAATTCAGAAGTTTCACTTTAATGATCCAGTTATGTGAAAAGCAAATGAATGATGACTTATTTCCTCTGTAGATGATTGGTCAAACAAAGGGAACGTTTACACAATCTATGGCGCTAAGATTCTCAACTCCTTTAGTAATTCAGCCTACATGTCATTCTTCTATATTTTGATATTCTACAATAAATAATTGTAGTCTAATTCATATTCTTATGATGTAGGCAAAATAATTGTAACATCTGATATTTTAATCTTTCTGGTTCAAATGTTTTATTGGAAATTAACAAGGGAAAAAAAAAAAGCCATGTACATATCACAAAATAAAAAGACATTGCATATGATGCAGCAGGAAGAGTCTCGGACCGGAGACATAGCCAGAAGTCATTTGGTATAATACATACAATAAAGGGGCAGATCATCAACTACAAAACAAATATTAAAGATCCAGGCGGCTGGGGACACAAGTGTAAAATCAAATAAAGCCTAATAATATAGAGGTTCACAGATCATTTCGTATTATGATGCTAATAACCCCCTATAAAACCATGGGGCGATGTGCCATAATAGTGCAAAAAGTGTCAGGACTGGGCTCTGCCCTTCCTTCTCAGAACTGGCCACTCGGCTGTCTGCTAATTGCCAGCTCCCATCTCTCTCCACAGTTACTCAGCTGTTGATGATAAACTGCTGGTCAGTCCTGCCTGCTTAAGCCGTTCAGCCCAGTGGATCTCTTCTGCCTTCGCCTTGGTCAACATCACAAGAGACTATCTCCTGCGTTCCTGTTTAAAGACTGGCTTTGCTGACATCCCTTCTGGCTCCAGATCCCGCTTTCTGTTCCACTACATTGATCTATGACTTCTGGCTTGGCTGGCTATCTGTTCTGTAAAGGGTTTACAACCACTTTAACCTACAGGTAAGCCTAGCTTAAGGCGTACCTGTAGGTGTAAGAAATATCTCCCAAACCTAAAAGGTTTAGGAGATATTTGCAGAAATAGCTGCAGCGATGTCTACGGCTCATGCCGCTTCTAACGGCGGTCATGCCGTTAGTGGCGGCACCAGCGTGCATGTGCGGGAGTGATATTATCGCTGCTCCGGCGAGTCACAGCCCCCGGAAACCGTGATACCCAGATGTCACTCCGAGATAGATGGCGGCATCGGAGGAGGCGAAGGAGGGTCGCTTCGGGGGCTTCGATCTCAGGTAAGTTATTCAAAATGAGCTACCCTGTTTCCCCGAAAATAAGACCTAGTGTGATTGTCGGTGATGGCTGAAACAATAAGCCCTAGTTAAAATCCTTGTATGTCTTCTTTTCAGGGTAGGGCTTATTTTCGGGGAAAACAGGGTAGGGCTTATTTGGGTGGTAGGGCTTATATTGCATCCATCACCGACAATCATGCTAGATCTTATTTTTGGGGGAAACAGGGTAGTATGCTATGCATACTAGCTCATTATGCCTTTGCCTTGCAGGGTGTTTTTTTTTCCCCCGAGGCTTTACTTCCTCTTTAACATCAGAGATTGTTGATCAATCAATGTCGATTGTTGTTGGTCATTGCGTTGAGCCTGTGATGATTAATGCACATCAGTGAAGCTCAGCAAACCTTGTGGGAAGAACCATTCTATATGCATCAGGATAAAAAGTCTTCTGTGTGTAGCATATATATATATATATTACAGCAAAAAGTAAAAAAATAAAAATAATAAATAATAAAATAAACAATTTTTTCCTCAATTTAAGCCAATGCCTATTCTACATATTTTTTGGTAAAAAAAAAACAATAAGCGTATATTGATTGGTTTGCGCAAAAGTTATAGTGTCTACAAAACAGGAGAAAGATTTATGGCATTTTTATTAAAAATATTTTTTATTAGTAATGGCGGTGATCTCTGCGATTTTTATCGGTGACTGCGACATTATGGCGGACACTTTGGACGCTTTTGAGCACTATTTTGGGACCATTGTCATTTATACAGCGATCAGTGCTATAAAAATGTTCTGATTACTGTGTAAATGACACTGGCAGGGAAGGGGTTAAACACTAGGGGGCGATCAAGGGTTTAAGTGTGTCCTAGGGAGTGATTCTAATTGTGGGGGGGGGGGTGGGCTACCTAGGACATGACAGCGATCACTGCTCCCGATGACAGCATGTCACAAATGAGAACGGGGAAATGCCTTGTGACACGTTAACCAGGACACCAGCGGACATAGAGTCCGCGGGACCCACGGGCACGCTCACGCTCTTTGTGGCGCGCACGCCCGCTAGCCCCCCCAATTAAAGGGGACATACAGTTACACCCATTTGCCCACCGCTGCCATGGTGCCGAAGTATATAGGCGTGCAGTGGTCGGCAAGTGGTTAAAGAGTGGTTAAAAAAAAAGAACGGATAAATGAACTTCTACTTCCATAATTCAGTTCTTTGTGAATAAACCCTCGTTTATGTGCTACTTCTATATGTGTAGAAATATTGCTATAGGCCCCTTTTACACTGGGGCGGTTTTCAGGCGCTACAGCGATAAAAATAGCGCCTGTGTAGGGCCCGAAAAAATCAGCCCCATTCACTCCAGTGTGAAAGCCGGAGGGTTTTTCCCACTGGAGCGGTGCGCTGGCAGGACGGTGAAAAAAGTCCTGCTAGCCGCATATTTGAAGCGGTGAAGGAGCCATGTATTCACCGCTCCTAAACCACTCCTACCAATTGAAATCAATGGGGCAGCGCGGATATACCGCCGGCAAAGCGCCGCTGCAGTGGCGCTTTGCGTGCGGTTTTAACCCTTTTTCAGCTGCAAGCGGGGGTTAAAACCACTCCGCTAGCGGCTGCATACCTAAAAATAGCGGTGCTTTACCGCCGACGCCCGCACCGCCCCAGTGTAAAAGGGGCCTTAAGCTCAAGTGATTTGGTGACTTGAACACAATCGTTAAACACACACGGGGTTCCTGTACTCTAGATCTGAGTGGAACATGCAAGGAAAACTCACATGCTCCACTTACAGTATTCATGGAGGTTGTTGGTGGGACAGCTGCGGTAGCCATTATGAAGATTCTACAATTAATAAATCAATGCATAATATTAATAAGTTATTTTTCCAGAAAAGTCTACTCCTATGGGGCAGGGGCGGATCCAGAGTCCAGACACGGGAGGGGCGCAGCCAGAAAATGTTTTTTTTTTTTGCGGGCAATTTATCAGGGCAATGGCTGGTGTTGGCACTTCAATCATCCTGGCACCATGGTTGTTATGGTATTTGGATGATTGAAGCCCATTATTTCTATTATTACATTGTTATATAAAATGAAATAGTTCAGCTCACCATAATGCAGAATCATTGAGTCACTTGCCACCAAATGCGAATTGTCACCTGCCACGCGTTGCCGATTGTCCCTTGCCATTAGGGATGAGCTTCGTGTTCGAGTCGAACATACGTTCGTCCGTTCGGCGAAGTCCGAACATTTTGGTCCGTTCGCGCCAAATTCGTGTGGCGCTCACGGCCCACAATGCACTGTGATGCACTGTGACCCCTGCATGCTTGGCCAATCACAGCGCCAGCAGCGAGGAGAGCCATGATTGGCCACAGGCAGGATGCCTGTGGCCAATCATAGCTCAGGCTGTGTAGTGCACGCCCCACACTATAAGGCCGCCAGCGCGGTGGCCTTGTGTAGTGTGTTGGCATCTGAAGCAGTGGGTGTTCTGTGTACCTTCAACACAGTACACACTGATCGTTTTCGGACGATTTTCGATCTTGCTGTTGTGTAGTGGTTATTGTCTGCGTGCCCTGACCGCAGTATACACCGCTATATTCACCTCACCTATATAGCTAGTGATCTATCTTTTATAATAGAGCTTGCAGTCAGTAGTGTTAGGAGATAGTGCGTGCTGTCTGCGTGCTCTGTACCCAGTACATACCGCTATATCCACCTACATAGCTCTTCTCTATTTGAGCCCACTTGCCATCTGCAGGAGTTATTGGAAGTTGTGTGTGCCTCCAGCACAGCACCGTATACATCTGTATATAACCCTTTATCTCTGGTGTTCTATAATAAAGGCATCTGCAGGAGTTAGTGGGTGTTGTGTGCCTCTAGCACAATATACACTACCCAACTGCTTTTTTACCCAACTCCCTTCAGGCCATTGCCATGTCTGGAAGGCCAGCAAGGAGAGGCAGACAGGCGCGAGCCGATAAAAGAGGGCAAGCAGGCTCTGTGTCTAGAGACAACAGTGCTGGTCGTGGACGCGGTGCATTGTCATCAGCACGTGGCCATGGGACATGCTTGTCCTTCTTTTCGGCAGCTGGACATGTTGAACCGCAACATGCCAACGACTTGGTAGAGTGGATGACCAAGCCCTCTTCATCCTCCTCATCCTCTCTCACCCAGTCTCAGGGTACTAGCAAAGCAGCTGCCAACGCATCGTCTTCCCTCCTCTCAATGTCATCATCAGTGACTCCTTCCCTAGACCCACCACGTCCTCCTGAGGAGTCTCCTGAACTCTTTGAGCACAGTGTTTGGTACATGCTCCAGGAGGATGCCCAGTGTTTGGTGGGCTCTGATGATGACACTCAGCTAGAGGAAGGCAGTAGCGTGAGTGCAGAGAGAGGGGATGCTCAAGAAGGACAGCAATCTGGCAGTCATGTTCCACAAGCTGCAGCATACTGCCAGGTTTGCTACAGCGATGAAGAGGGAGGTGATGATGAGGGCACTGTCTCCACGTGGGTGCCTGGAAGGAGAGAGGAGGAGGAGGAGGCACATGTCCAACGAGGCAGGATGCCCTCCGGGGGCCAGCTTAGGGGCAGCACACCGACTGAATCACACCGCAGAGCTCCGCCTGTGCAGAGCGCTGCCTCTGCGCGTTATTCTAAAAGTTCTTTGGTGTGGGCCTTTTTTGAGAGGAGTGCATCAGATCGCACCACTGCTATTTGCAACATATGTCTCAAGCGTATCTCACGTGGCCAAAACATCAGCCGCTTGGGCACCACATGCTTGACCAGACATATGTTGACCTGCCATGCCGCTCGTTGGCAAGCGTACCTCAAAGACCCACACCAAAGAACAAAGTGGACCTCTCCTTGCTCCTCATCAGCTGGCATCTCCAACCCCACTAGACCTTCAGTCCTCTCTGAAACCTGCTCTGAGAGGAATGAAGGTGTAGAATTAGGTGTGTCACAGCCAAGTGCTTCCGGGAACTCTGCTAGCGGTACACCCACGTCCGATTATAGCAGGCAAATGTCCCTGCCCCAGCTGCTGGACCGGCAAAAGAAGTTCACTCCCAGCCATCCACATGCCCAGCGGTTAAATGCTAGCTTGGCTAAATTGCTAGCACTTCAACTGCTGCCTTTTTAGTTGGTAGACTCGGACCCCTTCCGTGAGTTTGTACAATGTGCGGTTCCTCAGTGGCAGGTCCCCAAACACCACTTTTTCTCACGGAAGGTAATTCCGGCTCTCTACTGGCATGTGGAAGGCAATGTCCTTGCCTCGCTGGACAGGGCGGTCAGCGGTAAGGTGCATATTACCGCTGACTCATGGTCCAGCAGGCATGTACAGGGACGTTTCCTATCTTTCACAGCCCATTGGGTCACTCTTCTGGCAGCTGGGAAGGATGCAGGACAAGGTGCAGTAGTGTTGGAGGTTGTTCCGCCACTACGCCTCCAAAATGCTACTATTGGTTGTGACACACCTCTCTCCTCCCCCCCCTCCTCTTCTTCTTCCTCCATGGCCTCTTCCAGTGCTCCGTCCTCAGAACCAGCGGTGCTCCGTAGGCGTTCCAGGGGCTACGCAAGTACGCAGGCAAAACGATGCAATGCCGTGCTTGCGCTGGTTTGTTTGGGGGACAGGAGCCACACTGGGGTGGATGTTTTGTCAGTTCTGCAGGGGCAGGCCGAGAGGTGGTTGACGCCACACCAGCTTAAGCCAGGAATGGTGGTTTGCGACAATGGCACCAACCTCCTCTCCGTCCTCCGACAGGGACAACTGACCCATGTGCCCTGTGTAGCTCACGTCCTTAACCTGGTGGTGCAGCGGTTCTTGGGCAGGTACCCCAGCTTACAGGATGTCCTGAAGCAGGCCAGGAAAGTCTGTGTGCATTTCCGCCAATCATTTAATGCCTGTGCTCGGCTGGCTGAGCTCCAAAAGGAGTTGAACCTGCCCAAGAGCCACCTTATATGTGACATGCCCACCAGATGGAACTCAACATTGGCCATGCTGCAGCGGCTGCACACGCAGCAGAGGGCCATCAATGAGTACCTGTGCGACTACGGCACCAGGACAGGGTCAGGGGAGCTTGGTTTTTTCTCACCACACCAGTGGGGCATGATCAGGGATGCATGCACTGTCCTGTCACCGTTTGAGGAGGCCACAAGGATGGTGAGCAGTGACAGTGCATGCATCAGTGACACTGTACCTCTTGTCCACCTCTTGGAGCATACGCTGCGTGGAATAATGGACAGGGCACTTGAGGCAGAACAGAGGCAGGAAGAGGAGGACTTCCTTGCCCCTCAAGGCCCCCTTTATCCAGACAGTGTTCCTGCTGTGCCACCCATCACACAGGAAGAGGATGAGGAGGAGGAAGAGGAGGAGGAGGATGATTGTGTCAGCATGGAGGTAGAGGCTGGCACTCAGCATCAGCATCAGCAGCAGCAGCAGTCTTGTAGGGATGATTTACAGTCCCAAGAAACACGTGGACTTGTACGTGGCTGGGAGGAGGTAGCTGCGGATCATGTTGTCCTTAGTGACCCAGAGGACTCCGGACCGAATGCCTCAGCTAACCTACGCTGCATGGCCTCCCTGATCCTGCAAAGCCTGCGGAAGGATCCTCATATTCTTCGGATCAAGGAGAGGGACCATTACTGGCTGGCCACTCTCCTTGATCCACGGTACAAGGGTAAGGTTGCCGACCTTATCTTGCCATCGCAGAGGGAGCAGAGGATGAGACATCTCCGGGAGGCCTTGCAGAAAGGTCTGTGCAACGCGTTTCCAGAGACTGGGAGGTTACAAACTCCTGGTCCTGGACAACGTGTTGCTGAGGCATCGGTCAGAAGGAGCGGTGGAGAAGGTGGCCGTCTGACTGATGCTTTCAGACAATTTTTTAGTCCGCAGCCCCAAGGTATGATCGGTTCCAGCACCCATCGCCAGCGTCTGATTTACATGGTGCAGGAATACCTAGGGGCCAGGTCAGACTTGGAAATTAAGTGGGGTACAGGTTGCGCTATGGAGCCTTAGGATTGAATGTAAATAAAGAAATGAATGCGAAATAAATTAGGGTAAGAGCAGCCTCTATTAATTTCCACCCGAATGGATGGAAAGATGCTAAAATAAGGAGAGGAAATAGATGTGGCGCTATACCGATAATATCAATTGTTGTTGCGAACCTCTGTGTGAGGACTCTATTGTATGTAATTCTCAGTGTGCTGGTAAATTGAGTATGGACATATATGTGCTATCATACATCCTATGCTATTTGTTAGTGAACATCACATAAGTGGGAACACATATGACATATAATTCTCAGCGTGCTGGTTAATTTAGCACAAAAACACGTATTACATATATTTCTCAGCGTGCTGGTTAAAAACCAAAAACACAAAAAAACACACAAAAAATCTCAAAAAGTCAGGAAATAAAAAATCAAAAAACACAAAACCCTTGTGACCATAATATGGAATACTTATCTCTATACCATAACAGTGTATGGTTATTACTAAGGTGCAAGTACAAATAAATCCGTTAGTGCCTTAAAAATAAGGATATATTATACGGTAGTGAAAATAAAAGGAGAAAAAGGACTGAATGTAATAACTGGTGAAATAACCGTGAATGTGATATTAGTGCTCAAAAATAATGTTAAAAGTGAATATCACAGTGGTGGCACAATCTGAGAGCTGGTTCAATTGTGATAAATAGTACTGTATAAGATGAGAAAAATTTTTTTTGCAATAAACATGAGAATACCATAAAAACTTAAATGCAATAAAATACCATAAAAATTGAATAAAAATTGGAAAAAATAAATAAAAATAAAAATAAAAAATGTGCAAAAATTGCAAGTGAACTGTGAACAGTAAACGTAGTGAGGCAAGTCTCTAATAAGTGACGGAAACTTCCGTGAGTGAAGGGGGGAGGTGATGGTTTCCAGTAGTGTTCCTCACGTTCGGTGGCTACTTATATGTTATATTTTTATGCTCTCACCGGAAAGAAGACCCCATCCAGGGTGGATCAGCCTTTACAATATCAGCTATTGTGTCGCTCTCTGGCTTCCTTCAGATGTAAAATTAGAGATCCCTCGTTCCTCCGTGAGTGCAGTGTGCCACGTTATATGAGGTAAAGAAGAGGCACATCCATAGTGTGATACTGTTTAAACATTGCTTTTATTCCAAAAAAAATTAAAACTACTTACAAACAAATCGTTTAAAATTGCGGTAGTGCATATAGCTTTAAAAGTCCCGCTCTATTGTCTCCGCCTGAGATTGAGGTGTACGTTGCCTGGCCACGCCCTACGCGTTTCGTCACACGGACGTCATCTGGAGACGAAACGCGTAGGGCGTGGCCAGGCAACGTACACCTCGATCTCAGGCGGAGACAATAGAGCGGGACTTTTAAAGCTAAATGCACTACCGCAATTTTAAACGATTTGTTTGTAAGTAGTTTTAATCTTTTTTGGAATAAAAGCAATGTTTAAATGGTATCACACTATGGATGTGCCTCTTCTTTACCTCATATAACGTGGCACACTGCACTCACGGAGGAACGAGGGATCTCTAATTTTACATCTGAAGGAAGCCAGAGAGCGACACAATAGCTGATATTGTGAAGGCTGATCCACCCCGGATGGGGTCTTCTTTCCGGTGAGAGCATAAAAATATAACATATAAGTAGCCACCAAATGTGAGGAACACTACTGGAAACCATCACCTCCCCCCTTCACTCACGGAAGTTTCCGTCACTTATTAGAGACTTGCCTCACTACGTTTACTGTTCACAGTTCACTTGCAATTTTTGCACATTTTTTATTTTTATTTTTATTTTTTCCAATTTTTATTCAATTTTTATGGTATTTTATTGCATTTAAGTTTTTATGGTATTCTCATGTTTATTGCAAAAAAAAATTTTCTCATCTTATACAGTACTATTTATCACAATTGAACCAGCTATCAGATTGTGCCACCACTGTGATATTCACTTTTAACATTATTTTTGAGCACTAATATCACATTCACGGTTATTTCACCAGTTATTACATTCAGTCCTTTTTCTCCTTTTATTTTCACTACCGTATAATATATCCTTATTTTTAAGGCACTAACGGATTTATTTGTACTTGCACCTTAGTAATAACTATACACTGTTATGGTATAGAGATAAGTATTACATATTATGGTCACAAGGGTTTTGTGTTTTTTGATTTTTTATTTCCTGACTTTTTGAGATTCTTTGTGTGTTTTTTGTGCACGCTGAGAAATATATGTAATACGTGTTTTTGTGCTAAATTAACCAGCACGCTGAGAATTATATGTCATATGTGTTCCCACTTATGTGATGTTCACTAACAAATAGCATAGGATGTATGATAGCACATATATGTCCATACTCAATTTACCAGCACACTGAGAATTACATACAATAGAGTCCTCACACAGAGGTTCGCAACAACAATTGATATTATCGGTATAGCGCCACATCTATTTCCTCTCCTTATTTTAAGGTCAGACTTGGACACCTTTCCCACCGAAAATCCTCTGGCTTACTGGGTCTTGAGGATGGATCACTGGTCAGAGCTTGCACAGTATGCAATTGAGCTACTGGCCTGTCCTGCATCCAGCGTTCTTTCGGAACGCACCTTCAGTGCTGCTGGTGGCTTTGTTACCGATCACAGGGTGCGCCTGTCCACCGAATCAGTTGATCGACTGACCTTCATCAAGATGAATCAGCCTTGGATCACCCACAGCTACCAAGCACCTGAAGCTGATGTAACCGAATATTTTTTTTTTAAATATCACATCCCTTCAAGACTGCCTATGCTGATGCTGAGTGACTGTCCTGTTATGTTGATTGTCTATTCTCTTCCTCCTCCGCTGATATGTTGGAAGAACATTTCTGGTTCTGGTTGATGCCATCAGCCCAATTTTTCTGCCCCTGTTTAACAGGGGCGTTTAATTACAATTTTTGATGCAATGCTTTGCAGCAGGGCTAATTCCTGCAATAAAACTAGAGTATATGGCAGAGGTTGCAGTGTGGTGGCACCAGCACCAGTGCCTAAGGCCCAATTTTTCTGCCCCTGTTTAACAGGGGCGTTTAATTACAATTTTTGATGCAATGCTTTGCAGCAGGGCTAATTCCTGCAATAAAACTAGAGTATATGGGAGAGGTTGCAGTGTCGTGGCACCAGCACCAGTGCCTAAGGCCCAATTTTTCTGCCCCTGTTTAACAGGGACATGTAATTACAATTCTTGATATAATATTTCACAGGAGGGCCCCTTCCTGTGCCCACCCAGAGTAACGGTGAGGACTTATAGTGTTGTGGCACCAGCACCACAACCACCAAAGGTCAATTTTTCTACCACTGTTCAACAATGGCATGTAATTACAATTCTTGATATAATCGTTCACAGCAGGGCGCTCCAGCGCCCACCAAGAGTCACTTTGAGGGCTTACAATGTTGTGGCAAAACCAACACCTTGTTCCGCCATTTCTGCAGAGCATATAGGGCAGGCCCCTACTTTCAAACATCCAATTTACAAACATCTCCTACTTGCAAACGGAAGGAGACAACAGCAAGTGAGATGAAAAAAGATGGACGACAAAACAAATTATACAGAGGTGATAACCCTTCCCTATGTTTTCCAAAAAGCTTAAAAATTGTTTTTTTGACTGGAGCTACACTTTAAAAATGTACCAGTTGAAAATTACAAACAGATTCAACTTAACACAACAAACCTACACAGTCCCTGTCTTGTTTGCACCGCCTGTATACTGCTGTTCTGAGTATATAGGGCCTGGGGGCCACACGCATTTCCTTTTTTTAATATGGGTACGGGGTTCCCCTTAATATCCGTACAAGACCCAAATAGGCTGGTAATGGGCAGGGAGGGCTACCCATGCCATTTTTCTCAATGATTTTCAACCATATTGCAGGAACCAGATATAACATTAAAACCGCAAGCAGTTTTAAATGGTGTTATTTCCGTTTAATGTCATTTTGTGCAGGGACTGTTCTAAACACGGGAAACACGTGGCACTTCACAGGCATACTACAGACACCCCCCAGGCACCATATTTAAAGGAATATTTCACTTTTTTTTCACTTTAATCGTCATTAAAATCAGTGCTCCCGCCAAAACGGCCATTTTTAAAAACATTTTAGGCATTGACCCATGTCCCCTGGGGCAGGAGCCAGGTCCCCAAACCCTTTTTAGGACACTATCTTGCATATTAGCCGTTAAAATTAGCACTTTTCATTTCGAACGTTCGAGTCCCATAGACTTCAATGGGGTTCTAAAGTTCGTTCGAATTTGGGGTCCGTTCGAAAGTTCTGGTGCGAACCGAACCGGGGGGTGTTCGGCTCATCCTTACTTGCCATGTCACCTGCCACACATAGTGGATTGTTACTTGCCAAGTCACCTGCCATATGTTGCGGATTGTCACTTTCCACGTCACCTGACACACATTGCAGATTGTCACTTGCCATGGGTTGAGGATTGTCACTTGCCTGCTACAATTGTCACTTTCTTTGTCACTTTCCTGCTAAGATGGGGATTGTCACTTGCTGTGTCCCAGAGTGAAGTCAGGCAGCAGAGAGATGATGTACCGTATTTTTCCGTGTATAAGACGCCCCCATGTATAAGACGCCCCCCACTTTTGCAACCCAGAATTAAGAAATCCATATTTTAAACAGGTAAAACAGAACACAGTTTTATTTAGTAATTAACGTTTACATACCAGTATATTATGCATCATATCACTTTATTCAACCTCTGTTGCATCAATGTTCTCTTCTTCATCACTAGTTCCAGACAGAATTTCTTCAACTTCTTTTGCATCACTGCTGTCTTCTGAGTCACAGTCATCTGTCTCTCTGCCGCTCTATTCCCATGCTCTTTTGCATAGCTAACTACACTGAGTTTAAATTTTTCAGAATAAGACAGTCTCTTACTTTTATTATTCTGTGACATCTTGCGCTCAAAACGCTCCGCTCTCTGCATCTGCGCAGTCTCCACGTCGAACGGGATCGTATCTGCGCACTCTCCACCTCCGCCTCTACCACCAGCTGACGTCACTAACATATGGCTCGTGATTGGAGGAAGCCGTTCACAAGCTATGACCATCTACGCACCCGAATGGCTCTCTCCCAGGCTGACTGACCGTGTATAAGACGCTGCTCGAATTTCAGTCTAACAATTTAAGGATAAAGTAGCGTCTTATACACAGAAAAATACGATAATCTCTCTGCTGCCCACGGTTGCCTGCACAGTGAGGGCTGAACTGCTCCCCCCACCTGCCGGGTTGCTGATTGGCCAGCCGCCTACTTTCCCACCGAGCTGCCCACCCACTAGCTCACCCACCGAGCCGCTTGCACACCCACCTGCCCTCTCACTCACGTGCAACAAATTTCTCGGGGGGAGGGGGGCAATTGCCCCTTTGCCCCCCCCCCCTGCAGATCTGCCACTGCTACAAGGACAGGTTATGGCCTGAAGCCCACTCTGGCCAGAGCTCTGCAGAAAGCCCCATTAATTTCATTATTTCTCAGACTGTATATAGCAGGATTCAGAAAAGGAGTAAGAATTACATAAACAGCAGACACCATTCTGACTTCCAGAAACGGTTTATTTTTGGGCCGAGCATAGTTTATGGCGCCTGTCCCATAAAATATGAAGACCACTGTGAGGTGGGAACTACAGGTAGAGAAAGCCTTTAACTTTCCATCCTTCCTCTTTATTCTAAGGATGGTTTTAAAAACATACACATATGACAGGAAAGTGATTAAAAAGGCAGCAACTGCGAAACATACCATGTGGAGATACAACAGTAAGTAATTGAGGGATGTGTCTGAACATGACACTTGTATCAGCTGATACAGTTCACAGAACAAGCCCGGGATGGTGGTGGAACCACAGAAGGCCAATCTTAGTGTACAGATTGTTTGTACTGAGGAGCAGACGGATCCAATGACCCACACACCGGATGCCAATCGAATGCACAAGTGAATATTTATCATTGTTGTGTAATGGAGAGGATGACAGATGGCAACATATCGATCGTAGGACATAACAGCTAGAAGGAAAGCCTCTGTGACAGCAAAGCAGAAAAAGAAGAAGACCTGGGCTATACAAGAGGAGTATAAAATCAGCCAGCTCCTCCTAAAGATGTCAAAGAGCAAATGAATAGAAGACACAGATGAGGTGAAGATGTCCAAAGCCGAGAGG